>NC_044310.1:2769052-2789052 GCF_007474595.2 Lynx canadensis | reverse complement strand
GTCTGCAGAACCTTTCCCTCTGTCCCCGTTAAACACGAGCTGTGTACCCCCTCCGCCAGCCCCTGGTGCCCACCCACCCATCTCCTGTCTGTGTCCGTGAACTGACCCCTCTAGGGACCTCACATGAGCGGAATCCTACAGTATGTGTCCCTTTGTGTCTGGTTTATGTCACTCAGCACAATGTCCTCATGGTTCATTCATACTGTAGCATATGTCAGAATTTCCTTCCTTTTTTTTTTAAAGGCTGAGTAATATTCCATCATATGGATCTGCCACATTTTGTTTATCCACTCATCTGTCGATTGGCACTTGGGCTGTTTCCACCTTTTGGTGATTGTGAGTCATGGTCCTGTGAACACGGGTGTGCAGACACATATCCGTTGGAGTCCCTCCTTTCAGTTTTTTTGGGGGCATGAGACCTGTCAGAGGAGAGGGTCTGTGAGCTGCACAGGGGTGCCCACGGGGAGGGGGCCGGCCTGGAAGCCGTCTCAGGGGCCAGGGGCTGGGCGCCCGATGTGGACAGTGTGCACAGGGGCGTCCCTACCCCCAGGAGACCCCCGGAAGCCAGAAACTCAGGAGGAGACCCTGCACTCTGGTCGGGAAGCAGAAACAGGTGCGTTGGACCGAACACCCAAGTCAAAGTCAAGGGCTATACTGGCCACCCCGGCCGGAGGAGAAGACACCAAAGTACAAAAGAAAACGGAAAAAGCAAACCACACACACGTACAACTCAGAGTCTGCTGCCTCCTCCCCTTCCTCAGATGGCTTCTTTTTTTAAAAAAAATATGCTGTGAGGGTCACGTCTGTGCAGTGAGAGGACGTGAAAAATACCAACAACCCGTGTGAAATACCAGCCGAGATGACTCAGGAAGAGATGAAATGCAAATTGATCTCTGCCTCTTGGGAACTGATTTAAGAATCTGTTCAAAATCAAATTAACTTTTTGACTTATTTCCCCAGAAAGCTCGGGAAGGCAGCAGTGAGGCCTCGGGTTCACGTTCTCGCGGGGGAGACACAGAAGCATGGGGCCGTCACCTGCCGTGGGCGTCCACGGGGCCCAACGTCTGCGCCGGGCGGATGGGCTCCAGGGCTGGCGGACCCCGAGGCCACGCACAATCTACCAGAGCCCCGCGTCACCCGGCTCCGGGCGGTCCCAGGAGTCTCACGCGGGTGAAGACGGGAACCTAGTCCCCTGTGGGACAGGGACACAGACTGCTGGCCCTCCCCACGTCTCCACTCTTCACCTGGACGTGTCTGAACGCTGAGGCGGGCCCCACCTCCTCCTCCATCAAGGCTCCAGGGCCTTGGCCGTATCGCCATCCTCCCACGGGGCCTCCGTCCCCTCCGACCTCCCTAAGTCACCGGGCTGCGTGCAGGTCCCTCCCGCTTTCACCTCTACCTCCCACCTGCATCCCAGCGGGTCTCAGAGACCTCCCGCAGAGGTCGCCGCAGCCCGCGGGGGCTCTGCCTTCAGGGCCCCCCACCCAGCCTGTGCCTGGGCTCCGACGAGAGCGCCCAGGGCGCACAGGTGCTCCGTGCACCATGCCAGCATTACGGAACGGACAAGCTCCCCTCAAGAAACAGCTTAGGATGACTCTGTTTTGCTTCTAACCATCTATTTGCCTGAAGCATCCGTGTCAACTCAGCTCTTCCAGGCTTAGCCAGTCCTTCCCAGGATGGCCGTGTTGCTTGATCGGGCCAAGCAAACAAGCCATCACGGGATGAGCCTCTGGGACTCATTCCACACCCAGGAGGGAGCCCCAGGACCCCATGTCCAGGGACAGACCCGGGGGAGCTCACCTGAGCTGTGCATCCCAGGTGTAGGTGGGTCCCCTGCCTGCTCCCCGCTGCACACGGCTGAGCGGGAATCTGAGACACAGTCATGAGCACCGAGGGAAGGAAGAGATTACTTCTGGCCACAGGGGATTGGGAAGGATTTGTATGAGGGGAATGTTTGTGGTCAGGGGCTCTGGCACAGCGCAGGGGAAGGCAAGGCTGTGGGCAGGGGGGAGAGGGCTGACTGCAGAGCAGCGGGCAAAGAGGGTCCCGGGAGGCCACGTGTGATGGTTATCGCAGCCTCAGAAGCAGGGGACAGCCCTGGACCTTAGAATCTCTGCAAGAAGGAGGGGACAAAGGTGGCCCGGCCACTATCACGGGCCCCTCTTCAGGGCTGCCTTCTGTTTCCTTCCAACAAAACCCACAGAGACGGCTCGCACACCGCATCCAGCATTACCCACGGGGCTCCCTCCCTCCCAAGTCAAACGTGCTCTGAGACCACGTGGTGGCAGGGTCGCCCTGGGTCTCCAGGCTGCTGGGGAAGAGACAGTGTTTCCCAAAGCTGACCCTGGGGGTGCAGCGATGTGGGGGCACAGGTGGCTCTCCTGGCCCTGTCACACACTTTCTGTTCCCCTTCGCATCACAGGCTCTAAGCACTGTCACCGGGAGCTCCCGGGGCAGGTGCCTCCTGGGAACGTCACAGAAGCTGCATGCGGGCTACAGCAGGAGTGACAGAGAACAAGTGGTCTGACTGGGGGTGGGAGGCCCAGGACCCCCCCCCCAGGGGAGGGCGCGCTCCAGGTTTTAGGGTGTGCTCGCTCAGGGTGCTGGGAACGGCAGGACTTTGGGGCCAGGCTGGTCCAGGTTCAACCTCTGGTTCTGCCCGGCCTCAGAGGGTGCAAAGACACCTTACTCTCTTGTTCTCCACATCCTCATCTATAACACACACACACACACACACACACACACACACACACACACACACACCATATGTCCCAAGGAGCTGTGGCCAGGATTGAATGGGAGAGAGACCAGGGTAGTGCAGTGCATTACAATAACATCCCTGAGGCCAGGTTCAAATAGCAGCTCTACCCTTTTATAGGCTGTGTGACCCTGGGCAAATCACGTAACTTCTCTGTGCTTCTGTTTCTTCCAATGCTGAGGAAGACAGTATTCCTGTCTCCCAGATGCCGCGTGTGCACAAGGTTTGATTGAAGTCAAGCATTTAGAACCTGGCTCGTGGTGACAACACCACCCATTGGAGGTCACTGCTACCATTAAGGCAGGAGTTACAAACTGGACCCCGCCTCATTTTCCAGGGCTCAGGGAATGGGCTCCTTTCTTCTAAGAGTACAGCATCTGGCTGCCACCTTTCCCCTCCACCCAGAGCAGGTCTGGGGGTCCAGGAGATCTGTGGGTTGGGTATGGATTGCAATTGTCACGACTGAAGGGGACTTTTGCAAATCACTCTCGTTTTTCCCAGGCTGAGCCGAGTCAACGCTTGGGACGTGCTCGCTTATGAAGGCACCTAATTGGTGCACGGCAAGGCCCCGCTCGCACCACGCAGACCTCGCGTGAACCGCTCCTCTGTTCAGCCCGTTCTCTCCCCCACCATCTCTTTGATCCACATTTCGTAAGGGCATCTTGCCCTAGAATTATGAGCACAGAAATCAGAGCAAGAATCTTCCGCGTTCTATTTCTGGCTCTGACACAGACACTGGCGTGTGGGCAGATCATAACGCCAGAATTTTCTCTGGTCTCAGGGAAATAGCACAAGTCACAGTGGCCTTCTCCTGCCCCTGCCGCCTGAGGGGGACGGGGCTCGTCTTGCACGGGCCACGGGTGGGTCAGGACAGCCCGGACCTTCCCCCCAGGCGTGCCCACTGGGGCTTCCCAGGCTTGGGAGCAGGGGTCACTCTCCTTGGTCCATTCTTCCAGAACAGCGTCATCGGGTCTCTCAGAACAGGGCAGGTGGCTGCTTGGCTGCACTTGGCTCCCACTGGATGAATCTAGATGAGGCCGGGGGCCGGCGTTGTTCTGCCTGCTGCCGAGGCCCCAGCCCCCAGCACAGAGCTGGGCACTCAGTGTCTTGTGGTCGGTTGAATGAATGGAGGGTTGAATGGATCACCACGCACGTGGGATTGGCTGGGCGACTTCTCCTTACTGTAGAACCCGCTTCCAGACCCAGGATGTGGAGATGACGATTCTCAGGGCAGGTGGGGCCTTGGGCAAGTGCAGACTCACATTTCCCTTGTGTGATCTGAGCTTCAGGGCGTGCAGGCAGTCTGGGGCGGGGGTGGGGGGGGGGAGCATAATGTTCCTATAAAGAGGCAATCAACTAAAACTCTGAGCCAAGCCCAGGGGGACCCTGCTGCCGACCTGGCCTCAGCAAGAGCAGAGAGGAAAGACTGGGGAGGGGGCGGCCCACAGCCAGGGGCCAGGAAATCCCATGAAGATTCCCAGTGTGAAAATACATGTTTTAACAGCTTTTTAATTGTTCTCCATGCTGATACGCTGAGGCAGCCCGCTGGGCGGAGAGGAGTCCAGAAGCCTATTTCGGCTCATCTGCGGGGCATCTGGAACAGAGGGGGCCATGGGGAGGCACCCAGGTCCAATTCTACACCCACGGACCGTGCGCCATTTTACAGATGTGACAGAGGCCGGGGCCATAGGGCCTGCCCCAGGGCTCTCAGGGGGTCCGATGAGGCCCAGTGGGGGCAGAGCGGTGGGGGTGGGGGTGAGGGCACCAGTACCCTTCTCTCCATCAGCCGGGTGCCAGTTCTGCCCCCACCCCCCACAGCCGCACCTCGCCCAGGTTGGCGTGTGAGGCCCCAGCACTGACAGGTCCTAGGAAGATGTGGCATCAGGGTCCCCGGGCCTGCATGGCTTTCCCAACATGCTCAGACCCCAAGGGTCCTACCACCACCCGCATCCCTCCTCCTCAGGCTCTCTGGGGAAGGCAGCCGTCCCCTCCCTGCAGGGTGGGGGCTCTTTGAGTGGGGGGCTGCAGAAGGCTTGTCCCTGGACCCACAGAGGCCTGTGAAGATGTGTTCGCTGGCCCTGTGGACACTTACATCCCCTCCCTCCTGGTGGAGCTTCTCTCTCCAAAAGCACATCCTGCTTCCATTCGTAACGTCTGGGGGCACCCCGTCCCCCCATCAGTGAGACTAGGAGAGGCGCTCGGCTTCCAGGGAGGGGTGTTGGGGATGGGCACCATGGAGAGGAGAGTGGTTGCAGATGAGCCCCTAGCCTCCCCGGACAGGTGGGACCGGGGCGGGGGAGGAGAGGAGGACATCCCCAGGAGCCTAGTGTGACCTTGGCTTTTCTCTAGAAACTGCCAGGCAAAGAGGCCACTGTGTGAGCATCTCTGTCTTTGTCCCAGAGGTGCTAGCCTGTTCCGAGCTCCATGCAAACAGCAAGGGAGTCAGAATGAGCTCGCGCGGCCGGGGCCTCTGTAAGTCACCGTGGACCCTCCTAGCACCTGCTTCTTTCTCCTTCTCAAGCTGTCCCCTCAAGTCTGAAGTCGTGAGGGTTGACCAGATGGACATCCTCCCTGCGGGCTGAGCTACTCCCACGGCCCCCGCCTGCCTGCCGACCTCATCCTGTAGCTTTCTTTTCTTCGCCCCACCCCCCATGCCCTGCAGTTTTACTGAGGTATAATTGACAAATTAAATTGTATATATTTAACATGAACAATGGGATGCTTTGATATCCTGTACTTTTCTGAACTCTTTGGGGGCGCTGAAAAATGCAAAGGGAAAGTCTGCAGAGCTGCTCGGAGACGACAGCATCTTGAAGGAGTCTGAGCACGTCAGCTCTTCAGTTACTTAGAAAAAAAGAACGAGCAATAAAATGTTCTCACGGTAAAAGCTTTTGCCATCTCAATCTCCTTTTAACTTTGGAAGTTGAATCTGTGAGTGAGACTGAGAGAAGATACCCAGGGGAGAAGCAACATGCTTCTTGCTTAGGGGGAAGGAGGGGTGCAGGCAAGGTTTGATCCAGCCAGGTAGGGATGAGAGTTGCTCAAGCACTAGAGGCAGGAGGGGGTCCGGACGAGTGCCAAGTGTCGCTCTAAGTGTCTCTTCTTCCTTGTGCACCTGTGAGTGCCCAACTCCCAGATGCACCTGGCAGGTGTTCGAGAAACACATGTCTCAATGGGGAATGGGGCTGCTCCAGTCCAGCAGCTGTGGGCTCAGTGCCCAACGACGGAAACGGATGGTGTTCTCTTCCTGGGAGAGATGTGTCTCCCCTCGACTCTGGCCTGGAAGGCGGGCTTTGGGCTCCGTGGTATCATCTCCAGCTGCAGAGAGGGGAGGGCCCGCGACATGCAGGTATCTGGGGGAGCGGGAAAGATTGCACGCCTTCCAGGAATCGATCCGCACGAACGGACAGATCCAGCAGAAGTAGAGGTTTGCGTTTTTGCTTTTCTTTAAAATTTGTAAAAATGAGACAAGATCAAGAGGGAGGTAAACACTTTCCCACCACCGCCTCCTCCTCAGGCATGAGGCTGGGTACGCTGCAGATGAATCTGGCTTCTGGAACAGCTGTGCCAAGTGGCTCTGTCCACAGTTGTCTTTCAGCGTCTTGTGAGTTATTTTTCCCCCTGAAGCCAGAGTTAACAATAACATCAAACTTTACAAGAAACCTCTGCCACCAACACGGCAGCACGTGTGCCTCCTCTCTTCCCCATCTCCTCTTCCGATAAGATGCTAAATAATCCACGTGTGGTCAGGGGAAACTCCAGAAACTTCTCCTCTTGTGGGTGAAGAGCCCCTCCCTGCTCAGGCTCAGGCTCTGCTCCCGTGGGGCCACAAGGGCCCTGTCTGTTGACACAATTTCTTTGCTCAGAGACAAAAGAGCCATATTTGGTTGGCAATGGGGTGCGGGAAGAAGGGGGATACTTTCAGGGCTGAACTTTGCTCACCCTCCAAAGATGATGAGGTCCTACCCCCCCAGAACCTGTGAAAGGGACCCTATTTGGAACAAGGGTCTTTGCAGATGTGACAAAGTTAGGGGTCTCTAGCTGACATCATCCTGGATTATCTGGGTAGCCCTAAATCCAATGACAAGCATTATGAGTGGAATTGTGCTCCCCTCAAAAGATGTGCTGGAGTCTTAAACCCCCAGACCTCAGAATGCGACCTGATTTGGAAATAGTGTCTTTAAGGGCGTCATCAAGTTAAAATGAGGTCATTAGGGTGGACCTTGATCTAAATGACCAATGTCCCTACAGAGGGGAAATCTGGACACGGAGAAGTGCACAGCAAAGACGACGCAGGGACACGGGGAGAGGATGGCCGTCCTGCAAGCCCACGAACCCTACGCCACGGGAAGCGAGAACAGACGCCTGGAGCCGGTTCTCTCTCGCAGCCTCGTTAGGAACAGCCCTGCCGACACCTTGATCTTGGACCTCCGACCTCCGGAATGGGGATGAGAAACGTCTGGCCCGCGGCACCCCAGGAAATCTCACAGGTACCTAAACAAAAAGACCTCCCTCCCTCTTGCATGGAGTGCTTATTTGGCTCCAGCTGACGCGCTGCGATGATTCACGGGCACCACATCGGAACTGTGCGAACAGGCAGTGCAGCCAGGTCATCCTCAAAGGGAGCTCGGAGCCCAGCGGCCAAAAACCGAAGCCGGAAGTGCTCTGGGAGGAGCCTGAGCACATACAAAAAGGGAGAGGGGCCCGAGCACAAGGTTTATGGGAGGGGCCTGAGCTCCGGCATATGGGCGAGGCCAGAGCGCAAGGCCTGTGGGCGGGGCCTGAGCACTCAGGGCATGGGAGGGGCCTGAGCACCCAGGGCATGGGAGGGGCTTGAGAACAAGGTTAATGGGAGGGGCCTGAGCACCCAGGGCATGGGAGGGGCTTGAGAACAAGGTTAATGGGAGGGGCCTGAGCACGAGGTTAATGGGAGGGGCCTGAGAACAAGGGTAATGGGAGGGGCCTGAGCACATAGTGTGTGGGCGGAGCCTGGGAGGGGCCAGCGCGTGGGAGGGGCCTGAGCACCCAGCGCGTGGGAGGGGCCTGAGCATGAAGCTTGTGGGCAGGTGGCTCTCCCACCTCGAGGGTCCGGCCTGCACCCTGCTGCTGGACCGTCAGTGCATCTGGGTTAGCATAGTGACAGCCTCGGGGACACACACATCCTGCCCAGCGTTGTTCCTGCTACGATCTGTCTCCCTGCCTCCAGAAAAGGGAGGACTTGTCAATATCCAGGCCAGGAGCCAGGCTGCTTATTCATTCACTGTAGGTGCTATTTACGGGTGGGAAGTCGAGATGGCTGAGTTTATTAATTAATGATCCATCTCTGGTGTTGATGTATAATTCATTTCAATGATCTTTCCCAGGACACAGCACAGCCATGGGCCCCGCGCTAGCCTGAGCTAGAAGGAAGGCGGGGGGCGATAGACATCAGGGCTACGGGAAGACTGACAGGGCATCTGCGGCCAGAGCTGAGGGCCAGCAGACACTCTGAGGGCCCATATGTCCAGGTGACAGGCTCAGTGAGGGACTGATGACAGGATCCCCAGGAGGCTGGGTCAGAGGAGGAGTAGGTCCCGAGCTCCAGGTGGGCAGGAAACTCAGTGGGGAGAAAGGCACGGTCATTTGTGCCCAAGATGGAAGTTTCCAAGGGCTTGGTCCCTCTCTCCAAACTGACTGAGGCAAGGTTCACACTGGCCAGTGAAGGGTGGCCAGGGCCTGGTGGCCCACCTGGACCAGTCACCCATGACCATGACTTACCCAAATAATCTTCACTCCCTCATTCACACCTGCTTGCTGGCACTCCCTAGCTTCCAGGCTGTATTAGTCATCTATACCGTGTAACCAATAACTCAGGCTCAAACCTACTGACCATGTCAGTTTCTGTGGGTCAGGAGTCCCACTGTGGCTTTGCTGGGTCCTCTGCTTGGGGTCTCAGAGACCCTGGGCTCCAGAGGTGTCCAGTGGGGGACAGAGAGCCCCACTGCCTGAGGCTCCTGGTACCTTCCTTGCTGGGCTGTGTTCTCATCTGAAAGTCCAACAAGGGAAGAACCCACTTGCAAACTTATCCCGGGCACTGGCGGGATTCATTTCCTCATAGCCGTGGGACTGAGAGCCCTGGCTTCTTGCTGGCTGCTGATGGGGACCATCCTCAGCTCCCACAGGTTTCCCACAGTCCCCTGGCCCATGGGCCTCTGAAAGGCTGTCCCACCACACAGCTGCTGCTTCGTCTAGGCCAGCATGAAAGTCTGCCTAGTGAGTCTGCTAGCTAGGTGCATCCTGTATGCTATAAAGTGACTGTAGGATAATGTCACCTGTCACCTTTGCCGTATTCTACTAGTTAGAAGCAAGTCACAAGCCCTGTTCATGCTGCAGAAGAGGGGACCCCACAAAGGCACCTATCAGGAGGTGGCAATCATGGGGCAGACAGGCCAGGGCAGGGAGGGGCCAGAGAGTACCTGTTCTCTGCTGCCATGCAAGAAACACTGATTAAGGGAGCCATGAGTTTATGGGAGGGGTGGCGGCACGGGTGACACACTCTGGAGTCCTGAAAACGCAGAGGGCAGGGCCTGGGGTGGTCTTCACTCTGGACACCCTGGCTCTGGGCTGAGAGGGACAAAGGGGGAGCCATCACAGAGCATTCACACGAGTCTGGGAAGGACCATCTGGCGTGGTGGGAGCAGTGTGGACCCCAGGTCTGAGCAGCAGCTCACCACGGAACAGACCACTGCCTCGGGCACCACTGTGCGCACAGCTTCGGTGGCAGGGGGCTCCCTGGGCCTTTCACCGGGAATCTCCATCCGGGGGGAGCAGAGCTGAAGACGCCCAGGGGAGAACAGCCCAGCCCGTGGCTTCAGCACGGGGCCCCCTTCTGCTCTTCTCATCCGTTTTCTTTCATCCTCACTGAAGTCAAGCAGCCTTTACTGAGGCAACCCTTGGAAACATGGAATCTGGCCACTTCCTCCCGCCCAGACTTGGGGAATCACTTGGGGCCCCCAAGCCTGCCACCCTGGCCAGGAGCCCCCTCCCCCGTGACAAGCCCCATTCAGCTACAGAAAGCAGACTGCTTGCCTCCCCCACCCCCCACCCCCCCCACCGGCTCCCAGGGAAACTTCCCAAACTGCAACTACCAAGGTTTCCCCCACCCCCCACGAAATATGAAAGGAGAAGTACTGAGAAGGTATCTTAAGAGTACACACAAGCCCTGACCTCTGCGAGTTTCCGATACGGGCCTTGGAGTAGTGGCCCCCCAAAGACACACATGCTCACAAGCAGGTCAAGCTCACAGCCTCCGCAACGGGGTTCCACGGCCTGCGCCCCGCCGCTCCCCTCCATCGCCATGGAGACCAGAGTGCATTTTCTCTCCACGTAGGACTGTGGACTGAATGGTGTCCCCTGCGGTACCCCATATACCCGTTAGCCTTGGCCCGGCTGAGTGGCTCCCAGCTTCCCTGCTCCCTGGAGCCTGGCAGCCTCACTCTCTTCTCCAAGACGTGGCTGCTTTGCACTCTCTGGATGAGCCGGACATGCTCCCCACACTCACCCACGCGTGTGGTGTGGACTCCGGCGGGCGGGTCCTGAGCAGCTCCTGCCCACGCAACCCCAGTGTGCATGGGCGTGGAGACCGGGGTGTGGGGCTCTGCACGGGAGAAGTGGCACCTTCTCTCAGTCTGGGCTTGGGCGACTCTCAAAGGAATGACACGTTACTACCCTGTCTCCCCTCTCCTCTCCGTGTCCCCTTTCCCTGTCACTAAAGGTCTACAGACCTGCACGGCATCTCACCCCGATGAACAATTCATACAGAAGTTGCATTTTGTACAACTTGTTCAGAAAACCACGTGCAGCCGGCTGTGGGCCAGGAGCTGTGCCAGGGGCCAGGGCCACAAGGGGCAGGGGATCCGGGGGCAGGAGGTTTGTTTCTGCCCCTGAAGGAACTCCCAGGCTGGGCGATCGCCGGGGGAGGCGCTGAACACGCAGGTGGTCTTTGCTGTTTTTAGTATTAGGTGGCGGGGCTGGGGGGCAGACATCTGAGCAAGTGGCCGTAAAATGACAGAAGTCATGCTAAATGCCAGGAAATGGAGACAAAGAATCCAGGAGTGCGCGTTCTCAATAAAGCCTCATTTCTGAGTCTGGGTTCAAGTCCCAGCCAGGAGCAAGGCCAGTCCTGGTACCGCTTAGACACTGCCGTGGGTGTGCTCAGGACGGTCGTCCCCCAGGTCTGCAACCCCTCGGCCTCGGCAAAGGCTGCTACCGAGGAGGAGCCCCCGCTGCACCTGGGAAGGGAGGAAGGCGGCACAGGAAGGCCCCACGATGCTCGGTGCATCCCGTGGTGTTTGCCTAAGAGCCTCGTCTGATAGGGGCAGGGCTGGTCCCGTGGCCCCAGGAGACGGGTGCAGGAGGTGGTGCAGGGCCATATCTGGAAGCATTCTTCCGATTCCTCTGGCCCATTACACGCCCAGGTGAGGACGCCGAGGTCGCCTCCGCAGATGAGGGGACAGAGCCAGCTTGCACATTCAGGGATGGCCCACCCACAGCTCATGTTTGGACTGAGAGAAACACCCAGTTCCTGCCCCTGACCAGGACCTCCCCGGCCCCCTGCACGAGCGCCAGGCCCACCACCTCCCCTGCCCTTCCCACGCCCAGCCTCCCAGGTGCCAGGAGGCCCCTGCACGTGCCCCGGGTCCCCGGGGCTCACATCCGACCGCAGACACCCCCGTCCCACCCGTCAGTCCTGGCCCACATGCCCCCATCTCCATCTGAGGTGGAATCCACACACCTGCGGTCCCCCGCCTGGGGACAGAGGCGCTGCAGGCCAGGGCCCCTCTGCGCCGCCCCTGGAGCACACTGGCTCCTCCCACGCACGCAGGGCCTCCCAAGTGGAAAGGGGGAATGTGTGCTGCCAGGAAAGCGGGATTTCCCAGACAGACCGCCTTCTCATTACCGCCTCCTGCTCCCTCCAAGAGCCCAGCTTGCCCTGCGCTTAGCTCAGCTGCGCATGCGCAGGTGCCAGCCGTCCCGCACCCCCGCGGCCAGTCCTCCTCCCGCGCGAGGACTTTGCTTCCGCTCGACCAGCGCCCACTGTCACCCCGTGGCGGACCGGACCGTCCACGCCCGCAGGCGCACCCGCCTGAAGCAGCAAAACCGCCCTGTGCCTCCAGGGTCCTCCAAGCCCCTCCCCATCCCCGCTGGCCCAGCCCCTCAACATACTCCCCCGCTGCCTCCCCACGTGACCCGGCGCGCCTTCTTGTCAAGCCTCCACGCTTGCACCTCCACGGAGGACAAAGGTGATGGTCACTTCTGTGCTCATCCCTCTTGCTTCCTGGGAGCCCTGATTCAGGACCTCCTCCTCCTCCTCCTCCTCCACCTCCTCTCTATCCTCCTTCTCCTCCTTTCCCTTCCTCCTCCCTCCTCTCTATCTGCATCCTCCCCCTCCTCCTCCCAGTCCTCCTCCTCTCCTCCTCCTCTTCCTCCTCCTCCTCCACCTCCTCTCCATCCTCCCTCGCCTCCTTCCCCTTCCCCCTCCCTCCTGTCCATCTCCATCCTCCCCCTCCTCCTCCCAGTCCTCCTCCTCCTCGCCCTCCTCCTCCCTCCTTGTCCACCCCCTCCTCCTCCTCCTGTCCATCTCCATCTTCCCCCTCCTCCTTCCAGTCCTCCTCCTCCTCGCCCTCCTCCTCCCTCCTTGTCCACCCCCTTTTCCTTCCCCTCCCTCCTCCTCCTCCTCTCCATCCTCCCTCTCCTCCTCCCAGTCCCCCTCCCCCTTCCTCTTCTCCATTCCCCCTCCTCCTCGTCCTCCCTCTCCCTCCTCCCTCCTCCTCTCCATCTTTGTTCTCCCCCTCCTCCTCTCAGTCCTCCTCCCCCTCTTCCCTCTCCTTCCTCCTCCCTCCTCCCAGTCCACCTCCCCTCTTCCCCCTCCCCTCCTCCTTTCCATCTCCATCCTTCCCCCCCTTCCCCTTCCTCCTTTTCCCCCTCCTCCCTCTCCTCCCCTTCCTCCTCCCACTCCTCCCTTACCTCCTCCTCCTCCCTCCTCCTCCTCCTATCTCCATCCTCCCTCTCCTCCAAGTCCTCCTCCCCCTCTTCTTCCTCCCCCTCCTCTTCCCAGTCTTCCTCCTCCCCCTCCTTCTCCTCGCCCTCCTCCTCCCTCCTCCCCCTCCTCCCCCTCCTTCTCCTCTCCATCTCCGTCCTCCCCCTCCTCCCAGTCCTCCTCCTCCTCGCCCTCCTCCTCCCTCTTCCTTCTCCTCCTCCCTCCTCCTCCTCTCCATCTCCGTCCTCCCCCCCTTCCTCCCTCTCCCACTCCTCCCTTACCTCCTCCCCCTCCCTCCTTCTATTCCTTCCTCCTCCCTCCCCTCCTCCTTCTTCCCTCCTCTTCTGTGAGATGCTCCAGGTTTCCATGGGATGACCCTCCTGGTTTCCTCCTCCATAGACATCCCTCCTTGTGCTTTGGGGACCCTCTGGGGCCCTGTCCTCTGTCCCTGTCCCCCTCTCATGCCATCCACACTCCCTCCAGGTGATTTCAACTATCCACAGGACCTCTGACAGCACATAGACTCCCACAGGCCAGACCTTCCCCCAGCTGCACACACACAAGTCCACGGACGTCCCCCCTTGACAGCTGATGCAAAGGCTGCAGGGAAGCAGGGCCCAGGGGGCCGCTGGCCGCCCTCTCCAGTCTGCACCCACCCCAGCTCAGGCACCACTTATGTTGAAGGCACAAGCTCCGACCACACACCTGGGAAGCCTTGTAGATTGTTCTCTTTCCCTCGTGTCACCCACCCGAGTCCTCAGCAAGTGCCGTGCATCCTCCTGTTCCCCCCCCTGAGCCGGACTCCCACCCCACTCTCTCCTGGAGCCTCACGGCTTCAGGAGCATCCACAGGCCAGGCCACTCCTTGTTCACCCCACAATCGCCCCCACAATGGCCTCCAAGCACATGAAGACCGTGCCGCTGCCCAACCTCTACCTCCCCTGCCCCTGGCCACGTGGCCCCACGCCCCAGCCCCCCAGTATTTGCCACACTCGGTCCACCTCGGTTCCTGGCCACCACCCTCCTTTTCCCTCCCACCTCCTCCTCCCACCATCTGGTCTCCACTAAAGCATCAGCTCCCTGCCACACCCTGCAGGTACCTTCCCCGTGCACACGGGGACCTGAAGTGGTTCTTATGTCTCCACGTGAGCGTCCATCTGTCTGCTGCCCCCAGAGGGGACAGGGACTGTGAGTTGTCTTCTCATGTAATCGCAGTGCCTGCCACATAGCAGGTGCTCGGAACATCTCAGATGGATGAGTGAGTGAATGATGGATGGATTTTCAGGGTCCAAGGCCAACCAGAGGTCAGGCACTTTGATCTCTGAACTGTTTGTCAAGCTCAATTCATACAAAGCATTTTATACAAATGGAGGTTCCGTTTTCTCCAAGCCCCAGTGGCTCCCAGGGCCTCTGAGCAGCCCCAGCCTCGTGAAGGGGAGTGGGGGTGAGGGTTGGGTCACTGGCCTCCCCGGACCCGCCCTCCACCTTCTCTAGCAGCACCAGGACTGGGGACAGTTGGGGGGTCTGCAGTTCTCCCAGCTTCTGGAGGAAACCCCGTGGCACAGCCGACCCCCAGCCCCTCCTGGATTGCAGGTACCCCATGGAACATATACGTCCACGTCCTAACCCCCAGAGCTTGTGAATGCGGCCTGATTTGGAAAAAAGAACTTTGCAGATGCAATGACATCAAGGATCTCAAGATGAGACCATCCTGGATGCTCAGGGTGTGGGCCCTGATCCAACGGCTGGTGTCTTCATAAGAAGAGGAGAGACACAGACACAGAGGGAAGATGCCGTATGGAGACAGAGGCAGAGGCTGGAGGGGAGCACCGCAGCCACCACCAGCTGGAAGAGGCAGGAGCGACGCAGCCCCCGCCGGCCTCTGCCCTCTAGATTGTGAGGGATCAAACGTCCATTGTTTCAAACTCCCACCTTGTGTCAATTCGCTGCCTCGGCCCCAGGACGCTCACAGGCAGACACAAGCTGGTCCTTTCGTGCACAGCGTGCAGGTGCAGGTGAGGGCACGGCCACCCGTCTCCAGGGGTGGGATGAAGACAGAGATTCTTGGGGGGGCAGCACCTAGGAATGTGGGGGACACTCTTGGTTGTCACAGTGGCTGACATTAGTTGCGTGGGGCCAGGACGCTACCTGCCTTGTGTGTACGGGACAGACGTGCTCACCCACGGCCGGTGCTGTTCCGTGGAACTCCGAACGTCCTTCTGTTCACTCCTGCTATAAATGCTCTGAGCCCAGAAAGCCTCCTTCTGTTCCATGTGCAGACCCAGAGTATTTTCTGCACGGTTTTAATAAGCACCGAAGTTTCCAAGAACACAACCACCATGGACATCAAAAGAAGGCTGTGTTATTTTTTTTTTGTCCCAAGTGTTGCCGGGAGCGCTCACCGTTTCGAAAAGTCACCTGCCCCCCGTGCCCAGATGACATACCTGTCTTAGCTTGACTGGCCCTCAAGTTCCTGGTGATGCCACATGGAGGTGCGGGGTCAGCCTCTGACTCCCTCACCATGAAGACGTGCACAGACCAGCATTATCATACATCACTTCATATATCCTCTATGTCCCTGTGAAGGCATTACCTGAGTTTAGAGGACCCTCAGTTTCAGGAGCTTATACTTTCTCTGAAAAGGTGCCCTGAAAGTGAGCAAAAAGGAGCATTACCAACATGCTTTGTAAACTGGGGCCCTGGGTCCGGAAGGGCGGGGAGTTGGCTCTAGAGTGCCAGCCTTTCTGTCCCCACTCCACAGACGATGCCGATTTTCCCCTGCTGTCAGAGGTGGGAACAGGGAAGGGGACCCAGGCGTGGATCTCAGAGGCCTGCCTTCGGCCCCAAGACACATGCATGGAGTCCTGGCTGGGGCCCGAGCTGCCAGACTGTCCAGAATGGAAGACCACACAGTGGGGGCATCTGATATTTCCACCCAGCTGGCATGGGCTCTGCTGATGGGCAGGCCTCCCTGGAACTTCTAGAAGGTTCCTTCATCACGGCACCTCATATATGGGCCAAGAACTCTGGAGTGGATAAGGCAGTCAGCTTCCTCTTGGACTCAGGCCCCCACTCAGGACGCCCTGAGGCTTCCGGCAGCAGAGCTGTGTGCTGAGGTGGGGCCCTCGGCGGCACGGAAAGGGCCCCGGCTCCCCTCCCTGAGCGTCCGCCCCAGTGCCTCCCGAGGGCAGTTTGGAGAACACGGAGAACGAAGCACAAGTCTGGCAACAGGCTCCGTTACAGGCACGTGTGCAGGGGACACTCTGCAGAGAAGCCAGCCGGCCCCTGGCAAAGGACGTGCTGACTGGCGCCCCAGCAGCCAGCCCTCCCCGAGGCCGGACCCCGGACACGGTGCCCCCACAAGCCACACGTGGAGGCTGCTGACCCGGTGCGTCCTGAGGGTTCTGCTGATGGTTTCCCTGGTGGGTCCAACTGCCTAAATCCTTCTGGGACAGGGACAGGTCATGAACTGGCCAGGAACCTGCAGGTCCCAAACCTTCCCCTTCGGGGGATGGTGAAGGAGACAGTAGGAGTGGTTCTTCCCCAGCACAACGCAGCCCCCGACGCAGCCCCAGACCAAGGGGTCTGTGCATGCCCGGGGTCCCAGCTTTCCACGTGGCTGAACCCAGTCACATCTCAGAAGGACCTTTCGAGGTGGGAGCCAAGCACCCCCCGAGGTCACAGGGCATGGCCAGTGATGGTGGACAGTCAGGGGCTGGGTCAGACCTGGGTCAAGGCAGGGCTTCTCCCCTGAGCACCAGCCTCACCCCCTACACGTCCCATGCACAGTCACCTCAGCAGACACCCCACTTCCCCTCTCGAAACAGACCGGGCATCCTGCTACTGATGGAAAGTTCTGGAAAAGAAACTTAATCCTCTATTATTGCTGATCATCACCTCCTAGCAACAGACTCTAAGGCCAAGGTTCACTGAACCACACTGAAAGCCAAGACCAGAGGCCTGTCTTCTCATCTGACCATATGGCATGTCCACCACGCGTCTGCCTATGACCTTGGCTGAGCCTCCAGAACCAGGCAATGACCTCTGGGGCACGCTGGAGCTGACCTGCTGCAAGGGTGAGAGCCGTGCTTCTTCCAGCAAGTTTGCGCACGTGGGGCTTTTCAAGTCGGACACCCTGCCGCTCCTGGGTGGGCTGGGTGACTTCTCCCACTCAGGGAAAGGTGGCTTCCCACCCTCCCAACTGGCAGCTGGGAAATCCTGGCCGCCCCCGCCCCGCCGACCCCGGCGCTTGCCACGCATGGGAACTGCTGGGCTCATTGCCTGGAGCTCACCAGCCTTTCCCCTTCGCTGATGACACAAGGGCGGCGGGGTGGGGAGGTGGGGGGGCGGGCAGAGCGTGTCAAGACCATTTTCCTAGCTGTGGGCAGAAGGAACACAGGGCTTCGAACGTTCTTATGGCCCTTCAGAGCTGGAAGTCAGCCCTCAAGCATTTTATCGTCCAGTGTCCCATCCAGATGTGAGAAGACTGAGTTCCAGGTCACCTGCTGGGCTGCCTCTGCCATGCAGGCCTCTGGGCTTCCAGGAGCTCTGGTCTCCAGCCCGTGCTCTGCATCATAACCTGCCCTTCCTGGTGTCCTGCCCAGGCATGCATTCCGGGTCAGTCAGGACTAGCCTCATTCACTCTCCAGGAAACCCAGCAGGGGCCCTTGCCACCAGGACCGGCCCCCTCCTCCTTCACTGGGTTTCCAGACTGACTGCAATTGTCTAAGCCAGGGCTTTCTAACGTCTCCGCTCCTGTCCTTCGCTGTCATTTCTCTCTTGTGCAAGCTTGTGTCCTTCCCTGTCTGACTTTCCCAAATAGATTTTAAACTCCTTGAAAAGACAGCAAGGGACCAGGCTTTCCATCCCCTCGCGCCTCCCCCCGCCCCGAAGAGCAGTATTTCATATCAACCAAGTACGGAGCTGACAGTTCCCTGTGCGGCAGATCAGAAGCCAGAAATTCCAAAACCGGTCCTCTCCACATCGTCAAATAATTCTAAAAATAATGTTCTGTCTAATATTTAATCTCTACGCTTAGAATCATTCCCCTGTGAGTGGATGAAAACCATAAATTCAATCCACCGTATATCAAACGGGTCTGTTATCACTCCAGTGTTTAGCGAAGTGCCTGATATAAGGAAGACACGTCCTGCATGGGGGTGTCACCTGCAGCCCCCCCCCAGGACCTGAGTAGCCAGCATCCCATCCACCACCCTTAGGGGAGACCGGTGTCCAGGTGCAGGGGTGTCAGCTCAGGCCTCTTCCTGTAGCTCTCGGGGGCCAGGAGGAGGAAGCCGGCCCTGGGCAGTTGAACGCGGCAGCTCCCGCAGAGAAAGGGCACCGGGGCAGGCACCACAGGCCCCCAAGAGCTCAAGAGGCTTCCTGACCCCTAACTTGTTCCAGAGAGGAGGAGGAGGCTCTGGGGGAAACACAGAAGCAGAGGAAGCACTGAATGCAGTCAGATGGAGCATGGCAGGGAAATGAGAGGAAGCTGGTGATAGAGTCACCTCCAGAAGATTCCGAGGCTTGCCTTAATGAGCCGGAGGTCAGTTATCCACACGGTGCGAACACGGCTTTGCTCAGCCAAAGCACAGTCGTGCTCAGGGAGGCTGGATGGGCGCAGAGAGCCATTGGCAGACACACGCAGTCCTACCTGGGCCACAACAGGTGGCCCCGCAAAACCACGGTGCATCCACTCCAAAGCCCGCGTCAGACCCTGAAGCCCAGCCTCGCGCACTGCAGGGTGTGGGGTGTTCAGTGGGCTCCAGGTGCTCATTCGCTCGTGGATGCTCTTATCCCAATTAAGCCACTCAAAACTTTTGAAGTTCATGAGTCATTTGCTTCAAATATCTTTAAATTAAGGACGGATTCACTTCCCTGGTAGCAAACACCCAGCAAATTAATTAAAAGGGGCTCAGCATTTAAACCACCATCACTGCTTTAAACAGAAGGAGAGGAGCACGTCTCTCCCACCACAGCGGCTCACGACTCCCTTCCACATCCATCCGGGTATTTAGAAGGTATTTCCCAGCATGACACTTGTTCTGCTGTCCAGGTCAGCTGACCGTCAGTGTGAGGGAAGGTGACACCAGCTGGTCCCTTGTGCTTACAGTCCGACACACCTAAAGGACAGCAAAGGCCCCTGGTGACAAGGACAAAGCAACTTGGAAATCATCCCCACAAACGCATGAGTGAATTCCAACGTAAAAATTACCAGGCAGAGCTGCCATGACACCTGAGCCATCTCGTCCTTGAGCTGCTGGCTGTCACAAATACGTGATTGATCCAAATGGACACAGATCTTAAATGACAATGGAGACCTTACTGGGCTTGTTGGCCCCTCCTGGGTGATGCACCTTCGAGAGCTATGAACATGGACAATGGGGAAGCACTGCATATATCTGAGCAGGCTGGAAAATCTCAGGTCCAGGTGGCAGCAGGAAGGTCTAGCAACATCAGGTCCAGGAACTCAGAGTACTAGCTGAATGCCAAGCACCCACAGCCCAGGAGACCCACAGTGGGCAAGTGCAATAACCAAAATCAGGTGGCTTGAATTCCCCACAACTCCCTTTATGAGTTGTAAGATTAAAGCCCAGGAAATGGCTTTGTGTTTTTCTCCCAGGAGACTTGGTGATTCTGGACTCAGAACATGACCAGCAAGAGAGCTGTCTCAGGAAGATGGCACTTCGCCGTGGGGATCCCTCCTCTGTTGACCTCAAGTGAACTTCTGCCCCATCTGACACTCACCCTCTGCCAGCACCATGTGAGGCTGAACCTGAATGCCTCGGTGAACCTGAGCCAGGTGATTTTCCATCCCAAGCAGTTCCTAGCTAGTGCCATCTATGCCTCTGCAAAGAGCACCAAGGTCAGGGATGAGGATGTGGGACCTCATCTAATGACCTCATCAAATGACCCCAGAATGGAGCAGTAAATGTCACAAGGATAGCAATCATTATTCCCATCACTGTCACCATCATCACCATCACCACCGCCATCATCATCATACCCACCATCACCATAAGCATGAGCATCATCAGCATCACCAGCACCACCACTATCATTATTACCACCATCACCATCACCACCATCATAACCAGCACTACCATCATCAGTATCATCATCATCATCATCACCACCACCATCATTATCACTACCACCACCACCATCATCATCATCACCAACATCACCACCACCACCATCACCACCACCATGACCATCATCACCA
>NC_044310.1:2521552-2766552 GCF_007474595.2 Lynx canadensis | reverse complement strand
CAAACCTGATTCCAAAGACGCCCCTTGGGCCAACGGAACTGACCTGACAAATTCTTCACATCGCTTCCCCAAACCTTAATTCTCCCCATTGCGATACCCTCAGCAGTGAGTGGGCAGAGCTGGGAGTGTCTGAGATGAGAAGATCCCCATGTCCCTGGCAGCCTGTTTGCCCTTGACACTTGCCAGCTTCTCCTTGGAGGTACCCTTGCTGGGTATAGAAACACCTGGAGTGTGGGCAGGGTTCTGAGTTCGTGCTTGGTGTTGACGCACTGAATCTCATGACAATCGTTTGGAAGAGATTTTTCTAAACTTCAGTTTTCCTGGTGAAGAAAATGCGGCCAAGAGAGACGAGAACTTCCCCCATGGTCACACAGCTCCATGCAGCAAAGCCCAGATTCACGGGCGATCTGAGGTCTGGACGCACATATCGCTAATTGTGCACGGCACGCACAGTCTCCCGGGCCACAGCTCTGGGACCCCCAAGACCACCCTCGCAGCCTGAATTCTTCCTGAGAAGCACGAGCAGCTGTCATGCTCCACAAAGAGTCGGGAGCCCAGGCCCGCGTCTGGTGCCTGCCAGGACAAGGGGCTTCACAGGGTTCCCGCCTGGGCTCTCCGTGCCTGGCCTTGGGCCACTTACACAGGACCAGCTGGGCGGTAACACACCCAGTTCGAGGCTTCACCTCAGCACTTCCTGTGTTGCCTTGTTTGGCCGGGATGCTGAGGCCGCTGGCACCCCTTCTCAGCATCCTGCATCACTTCCCAGAATTCACATTTCTCTGCACTAAAAGCAAACACACATATTCCCCCTCCCTTGAAATCTGTTTTGCTAAACAAATTAATCTAGCACCAGATTATATTATGAAGAACCATAAATCTTTTCCAAGATAAGCATCTGTCGATTTGGATTAGTAACATCCAGTGTACTGTGAATTAATTTGGTGAGCCTTCTGATGGTGTCCCGAGCATTTAACTTTTAGTGATAACAAATGTAATTTGGAATCAATGGGAACACGTCTTCTCAGCCAGGCCTCTGCGGTAAGTGACGTATGTAGAGGGCATGACAGTAAACGCAGGCAGCACCGCCTTCTGTTATGAGGATGCCTTGTGAACTTACTGAGGTAAAAACAAACGCTTTGTAAACCGCTTTCGGGCGCCCAGCACAGACATGATGAACTGCGGGCTGCATGTCTGTAGTGACTGGGCAAAGGCAGCCCAGGAGATGGCCTGTGACAGCCTGCAGACCTTGTCCCGCAGTGCTCCGAGCCCACAGCCTGCGTCCCCGGGGCCTGGCCCCGGCCCCTGGCTTTGAGACGGAGATGAGTCTCCTGCTTTCATAGATATGTTGCTCTCTAGGAAAGAATTGCTCAGAATAAAACTTGCAGTTCTCTCGACCAGGTGAAGGCAGGAAGTAGGTCATGGAACAAAAGCCACCTACTCCGTGAAAACCTGTGCAACTCCCGACCAAGACCAGAGCTACAGGAAAACCACCGATGCGGCCGACGGACCCCGAGGAGCGATACCCTTCTGCCCCCTGGGTCCTGAGAGTGCCTGCGTGGGGCCTGCGGAGCCCAAGCCCTTAGGATGTGGAGAAGCAAAGAAACAGGGGGCTGGAGGAGGCCCCACGTCACCCTCACCCCTTCGTGCTGACACCCTGCGGTTTGCATCCTGTTTTATGAACCAAAAAGTACCACCGTTGGCCCAGGAGGTGTGTGGGCAGATCTGACCTGTGAACACCCTGGTCCCGGTGGGTGTGGGGGCCGTGGCCCCCACAGAGGCAGAGGGAGCTGGACGCAGGGAGGAACACAGGGTCCCGGACTCTGCACTCTCCCTCAGCGGACCAGGAAGCTGAGTGCATGTGTGACCCTGTGGACAGGCTGTGGCCCGGGAGGTTCTCAAGGGCTCCGCCTTTAGAAGCAACTGGGAGAGGAGGCACAGGAGGAGAACGAAAAACAAAACCACGCTGCAGTAGATACTTGAAGGCCAAGAAATGGTAACCGTCCATATGCACCGAGGGTAAGCGGAGGCAGGAGAACCAGAGCCGTGCCTCCTGACCCCCATCCCCCAGACACCTGCTAAGCCGTCTCCAGGGAAAAGATGCTCCCCAACCCGAATCAGTGTGCAGGACCTCAGCGGATACCGCAGGAAGACCTTCCTTACACCTGACCTCAATCTCTTCTGCTGTTTAAAGTGATCCCTAACTCCGGGCCAGTCTCGCAGCCACCCCTCCACAGGGCTGCACCCTTGAGGGTTTTTGAAGACTCCAAACGTCCCCGATCCCATCAGCAAGTGTGCCCGCATCTCACCCCCAGGCTGGCCCGGAAGTCAGGTCCTCTGCCATTGGGGAAGATGTGGCTCTGTGCCTGGCGGCAGGGTTTGGATGCCCTTAACACAGGCAAGGAAGGCACAACGTCCCCTTCGGGGCCACCACTAAGGAGAGACCCCCTACCGTCCCCCTTCGACCAGCCGGAACAGCTTGGCTACAGGACAACCCCTCTTTGCAGGACACACAAGTCCACGGACACGCATGCCCCCTCTGTCCCCAAGGCTGCCACCTGACTGTCAACGCTGCCATTGTTTTCGGTTCTGCCGGTCAGAGATGGGGAGTCCCGCCAAGTCGTGTCACTCAGGCGAGTTGGGCATCCCTCGGAAGCCACACCCCCGGGGTGCCCTCCACCCTACCCACCCTGGACCAAGCCCCAACCAGAAAAGAGGTGGCTGTACCTGAGGTCTCCCCCAGAATTCGTGGGGGCTTGACGTCTTCGCCATTGTCTTTGCTGGGACTGGTGGAAGGCTCCGTTGTGCTAGCCCCAACCGGGATCCTATTCCTCGGGCCCAGGGGCTCGGTGGCCCCCTTAGTCTGCAGCGTCATGGAGGTGGCCGTGGTGGCCGTGGCGGCGGTGGTGGCGATGGCCACGGTCGTCTTCCGTGTCTGTGAGATGGAGGCCGTGGTGGGGCCGTAAAGGCCTGGAAATGTGTTGGACTCCGGGGCCTCCTCCTCCCCCGTGGGTCCCCAGGCGATGAACTCCGTCTCGGTGGTGGGCCTGCTGCCCCGGAAGTCAAAGCCGTTGAAGCCGGCCCCCTGCACGTGCCTTTTCCCCCTCCGCAGGAGGGCCTGCTGGTCCGTGCCGGCCGCGCCACCCGCCGTGGGCGACGGGGCCGCGGCGGAGGAGGAGCCGAGGGAAGGGCTGGATCCGGCCGCGGCCGGGGGCTTGGCGAGCCCGCCTCTGGGCACCAGGGCGGCCACCTGGTCCCTGGGTCTGTGCGCCCGTTTGGCGCGCGGGCTGGGCATCTGGCCGTGGCTGCGCTCCACGCGGGCCGGGCGCGGGCTCCACACGGGCACGGGGATGCGCGCCGCCTGTCCACTCTTCAAACTCCACAGCCGGGGCGGCCGCTGCGGTGGCCGGGGCAGCAGCCGGAAGTCGGGGCCCGGGCCCAGGGACTCACACGAGGGCAGATCCATGGCGAGCTGAAACATGGCTATAAGTATCCAAGCATGGCTTCCTACGGAGCAGCCCGGCCAGCGGATGCACATGGAACTGCATGGAAAAGAGAGAGCAGTGTCAGCTGGGGGCTCGGGGCTCTGCCGGCCGTCCCTCCGCCCCCACCGCGACGGGGAAAGAGCGCTGACCCTAACCGCAAGAGGGAAACCGAAACGCTCCGTCCGGGGACTCCGCAGTCCTGCTCAAGGGCCATCTCTGGAGCGGCATCTTAGAGGCTCGGCCGCCACGCACCTGCTCCCGGGATTCGGCTGCCCCGCCTGCACTGCACCTGTCTACCCGGGAGCGTGCAGCCCACGCGGCCGGCCGGCGCGACCGCGCAAAGAAAGCGAGGCTCAAAACCCCCAGCTCAGCTGGCAAGATGACCTCAAAGACCAGATTAAAACGGAGACACGGAGGGGCGCGAGGTAGGAGAATGGCAGTGCTGGGGGCTCGGTCTGCCCCTCGGGTCACGCAAGTTACAGGCCCGGGGCGGGCGTCTCTGAGCACACATCCTGCCCCTCTTGAGGCCTGGGGACAGGGGCGCTCGTGGTGGGGATGAGCCGGGGGGGCTCACGGGACTTCACAGGGGGCACGGAGGCCCAGCATCTACTGAGCCCCTACCCGGCACCGTGGTCCGCGACCCCGCCCCCCCTCCCCCATCGCAGGCAAATGTGCTTGTCTTAAAGCAGCCTGTGGCCTCGGAGGCTGTACGCTGGGAAAACTTATTTCTGGATTCGGTTCAGAAAAAATGAGACCTGCTGTGGATAAGCTGGAAGTTTATCAATGCACCAACTCGGCCCAAGTGCCATTCTGGTGACATCTCGGCTTCCCCTATTTATCTTCAGCACAGGGACCCTTTGAAACCCTGGCGCCCACCCCCTGAGCGCCAGGAAGGCTGTGGGAAGGGCGCACCCCACGCCACCGGGGACGGCGGACGGGGCTGTGGGGACAGTGAAGCCAGGTGGGGGCACGGGCGTCAGGTGAGCACCCAGAGCACAGCGGACAGGCACGCGGAGGGTCTGGGGGCCCCGGGCCCATGCCCCCTCCCCCACCGGCTCAGACAATTGAGGGCTGGGCACAGGCGCCATTCAAAGTGAGTACTTGTCACCAGCCCCACGTGCGAACCCTGACAGGGATCCAGAAGTTGAGTGACCGCTGTGGGCGGGGGCGGCGAGGGTGTCCGGTGCGCTAAGCCGCCAGCCGGAAAAGCTGCTCGAGACCAGCCCCGTAGAAGAAACAGCTCATGGTTTTTCTCCATGAGGGTTTGCGTGACTTTAAAAGGGAATAAATGAGTGAGTGAGCAGGAGGCCGCATGTGAGTGAGTCACGTGTGCATGTGAGTGTGCACGGAGTGTGCCTCAGAACACCATATCGGTGTGTGTGAGGGCTGACGTGGGGCCCGGATGTACCTGGGGGTGTGATTGTGTCAGCAGGTGTGCACGAGTGTGAGTCTATGGGGGTGTCTGTGTACCCATCTGTCACATATGTGTGCGTGTGTGCACGTGTACGGCCAGTGTGGGGTCCGCACATGTCGGCGGGCGTGTGGGCCTGTGTCTGTGTGAGCTCCCCACCCCCCAGCCCGCCCCGCTCTGCACTCACCCCACGTGCCTGGGGCCGCCTCCTCTCTCGTGTGCACTCAGGCACGTGCAGCTCCCTGCCTGTCATCAGGACGTTGAAAGGAACTTGTATTAATGAGCGCTAATTACCAAAGAGGACTAATCCCCAAATAAAAAGGCCCCAGTATTTTAATCAGAATGAAGGTGCTTTGCTGCAGAAATTAGAGTTTGCTCATTATGCTAATGCCTCCGCACCGAGTTTCTGCCCGTGTGCAATTTCCCTGCACAGCCAGCCAAGCTCCGTGCAGGGACCAGGGCCACTGTCACTGTGCACGGAAATTTAGGTCAGTGTGAGACACCCCCACGCACAGAGTAACACAGCTCCTCTGTGGCCACAGGTGACTCAGTGAGGATCGATGCCTCAGACCCCCCGGTTCTCCCGCCACTCTGCACATCTGGATGGGAGTCCCAGGGACATGGGGCCCTTCGTCAAGCAAGAGTGGCGCCTCGGCCCGGAGAGCCTCACCAGGCACCACCAGGCCCTTCCAGCCCTCACAGCCCCCACCAGGCCCCACCAGCCCCTTCCAGCCATCACCAAGTAAGGCCAGGCCCCTCCAGCCCTCACCAGGCGACATCAGTCCCCTCAGGTCCCACCAGGCAATGCCAGGTACCATCAGACCTCCACAGGCCTCAGCAGGCCTCAGCAGACACACCCAGGCCTCACCAGGCCCCGGCAGGCACCATCGGGCCCCTGCAAGCAGGCGCAGTAAAGAGCAGCCACGGAAGAAGCCACGAGCCGTCAGGACCCGGAGAAACGCCGCCCCAGGAAATTAAGACCACAGCACCCAAGCCCGTGCCTGCTGGCCTGCCCCAGCATCACTTCACACACGGGATATTTCTGTCATTTTTCACCAATCATGAGCTGTAATTGGTTACCATAGAAACCCCCTCATTTCCACGCCACCCAGCTGTTATGCAGAGAAACCCAGCGAAGGCAACGGCAGGGAACTCGCTTTGTTTCTCCTCTTCGAGTCCAGGTTCTTCCTTCTGGAAGCAGTGGATTTGTCCAGAGAGGGGACATTAGGAGGGCAGGTGGATGAGTCGGGACACACAGACGCTCCTCTTCACGCCGGCAGCCGGGAGACACCGGGCCGGGGTCGGGGACAGACAGAGCCCCTCCCACAAGGAGGTCAGGGGCAGATTCTGTGGCCTGCAGGGACCCGAGGTCTCCCTACAGGGATTAAAGGTCCCAGGGCCTCTGCTCTGTCACTAGAGCCGGCCGGCCCACATGTGCTGTCCGGACCTCCACGGTCCTGAGCCACACGCAGGGCACTTCCTGGGACGCTGCTGCTGTGCCCCGGCGTCAGGGGGTCTCGCCACACGAGGTGCAGCACGGGACCCCTCTCCATCCTTCCAGCGGGCCTGGACCCAGGAGCGCTCTGCCCTCCGACGCTGTCCGGCACAGGGCTGCGAGGCCCCAGGCGGAGGGCTGTCGGCCACTATCCACGGCGGCGGAGTGCCCCTCCCACGTGCAGGAGGGAGGCCTGTGGCTGCCACCACCACCAGCGGCCGTCAGAGCCGCCACGGGAAACACCAAGGAGGCCAGGCCACAGTGCAGACCTCCAGGGCATCCGCAGGCCCCTTGGGAACATGCCCCCCGCTCTGCATCCACGGGGGTGGCTACCGGTGCCACGACAGGTCCAGGCCTCCTGCCACGGAAGGGTGTGGGAGACGGGCGCTCTTGCATGCGGTTGGGAGGTTCCGCAAAGCCTCAGTTACCCGCCGACCCTGCACCTTCCCCTCTTGGGGATAAACACAAGTGCACACAAACACGTGCACACGCGCGTTCAGGGCAGCGCCATTCACCATAGCGGGAAGCAGGAACGACCCGAGTGTCCACCAGGTGCGTGGACAGTGTGACACCCCCCCCCGCCCCGGGGGACGCTCTTCGGCCTGAAAAAGGAAAGCAGGCAGATACACGCTGCAGTGTGGACGGAGCCCGCCCAGGTCACGGGGGGAAGAAGCAGCTGATCATGTCAGACACCACGTCGTTCGCTTCTACTCCTACCCAATGCCCAGAATCGGTGAATCCAGAGACAGAGAGTAGATTCCTGGTCGCCAGGAGCAGGGGGTGGGGGGCGGTGACTGCTAATGGTTGTAGGGTTTCTCTTAGGGGTGATAAGAATGTTCTGGAAGGAATAGTGCTGATGGCTGCACAACCTTGTGGATACGTGAAAACCACTGAGTTTGGGGCATGTAAATCACGTGGCTGCGTCCAAGGGTGGAGGGACCAGCCTGGGGTGGGCATGGCGTCCCACTCTGCCCTCGGGCCCTGCCCGCTGAGGGGGGGAGGGGTGGCGGCTGGTGGGGGCAGGGTCCGGATGGGGGAGCTGCCGGCACGGTGCACAGTGTGCATTCGAGACCTTTCAGGCTTGTGCACGGTCCTCGCGGGGTCCTGGGCTCCTCTGAGCGCCCGGCTGCCCGGCCCCTCTGAGCCCACGCAGGGCCGCACCCCAGCCCCAACTCTGAAGGGCGAGCTCCCCCACCTCCGGCCGGCCGCGTCCCCATCAGAGCCACGGCTCCATCCACCTTTATTTTCTGGTTTGTAGCTTTTCTTGCTTTTCCCCTTTTTACATTTTTATTGAAATCTTTTTTTCCCTAAGAACAGGTTCATACGATTCAAGGGCTTGAGATTGAATTCGCTGCCTTCTGTGTGTTTTCTTCACAGAAGAAACCACTGTCGATTAAGGGAGACAAAGACTTGTCTTGTGGTTAAGGTCACACTTGTCCCCAGGAGGCTGGCGGGAACTGCCTCTGACAGGCAAGAGCCCCGGGGCGCTGAGACTCCGGGTTGGGCTGAAGGCTCATGCAGGGGCCCAGGGACCACGTGGCCCACGGGCTGCCTGGGAATCTCGCCACAGTCAGTGACAAGCCCCCCCCCCCACCACAATCCCAGCACTACATTACCAAGGGTCGCCCCTGCCCCCAGAGTGTCCACTCAAGGGCTTGTCATCAGCTGGTCTGGGGCACCAGCCACAGTCAGTGATTCTGTCTGATGGAGAGGTTGGTTCACAGATGTTTGGGACGGTGACTTCCTTAGCTGGGTCCCCTTCCGTTTCCTCCGGCTATGAAACGGGTGAGTTTTGAAGAGTTTACAAGAAGCGGGTGTCCCCCAACAGTGTGTGCTGTGCTTAGTGACCTGCTTCCCAAAATTAGCCCATGGAAAGGGGAGGGAAGTCACTTTTCAGTGGAGACACCTGGCACCCAGGGCCGTGGCCAGTGTCAAGGTCATATGCACGGTGGCGAGTCATGCTGACAGCAGGCACTCCTGACGTGACGTGGTGGGGAGGGCACTGCCCCTCCTCCCACCCGACCACGAGAAAACCACCACACGAATCCCGATGAGGGACATCCGGCAGGATACCTGGCCCGTCCTCCTCCACGCAGTCAAGGTCATCAAACACCGGGGAAGTCTGAAAAACCGTCACCGCCAAGAGGAGCCCAAGGAGACCTGACCACCTAAGTGCCGGGTGCTGCCCTGAGTGGGATCCTGGAGGAGAAAGAGGAAGTCGGCGAAAAGCTAGGGAAGTCCGGATAAAGTGCAGGCTTCTCGGATGGTACGGTGAGGACACGTGCCCCGTGGTGACGTGACAGTGAGGCGGAGGGGAGTCTGGGAGCAGAGAACACAGAGCTTCTATCCGCTTTGTTCTTCAGTTTCTGAAAATCCGCAGGGTTCTTGCAAACGCAAACCACCAACAAAGCAGGGCAGGACCAGGACAGGTCTGGATGTGGGGGTCATGCCGGGGGCGAAGGGGCCTCGGCAGGGGCTCCCCGGGTGAAGGGATGTCCACCTGGGGGTGGGGGTGGGGCCTCAGGGTGGGAACACCCACAAAGGAGCATGGCCTTCCTCTGATCACGCTGTTCTGGAGGACGCGAGCTCCGCCAGGCAGGGAAACGTGGCTTTGGTGGGGGGCGAGACCCTGGGGCCCAGTGTGGATTAGGTTTCTCGACCCCTGTGGCTCCAAGTTCTCTGGCACGACGGCCCGCACAGAGGGGGCCAGCAGGCTGCCCCTCTTTCCCCTTCGCACTTGTGCCCCCAACCGCCAACAGGTGCAGCGCCTCCCGCCAGACTCCGGGGGCAGAGACCCACCCTCCCACACCCCCACTCGGGGCAGGACACCCCCCGCCTCAGCTCCGGAAGAGAGCTTGCACTTTCTTCTGGAAGGCAGTCGCTGGCTCAATTTTCCTAATGAAGGAAAAGGGGAGCCGTGACTCACTTGAATGGCTTCCCCACCCGATGTCATTACTGTCCTGTCAGAGCCACCCCTCGCTCACTCTACCCCGTGACTTACTACGATTAAGAGCGTCCCTCTCTTTCAGGAAAGGTGTGCTGGGGCGCCTACAAGGCTTTCGTCCTCAGTGGCCCCAAGGATGTCAGGCACACACGTGATATTTGATTCACGGGAAGGAGCAGTGTAGGAACCATTCATTCGCTCGGGATAGAAACCTTGGGAACGACACCAAGGGTCTGGCTACCGGCCCACCCCAGAGCAGGGGCGCCAGCTGTGCGATTCTGGGGTCCCTGAGCGCCCTCCCCCCACTGGAGTGGGTCCGATCCGCAGTCAGACTCCTGGGTCCCACCCTGGGTGGGCCAGGGCTGGTGCGTCCGTCCCGCCCACTCAGCAGGGGGCGGGGGCAGGGGGCAGCACTCAGCACCCGCCTGAGGCCAACAAGAGCCCCACACAGCAAGCTGGCATCACACCTGGACCCCGAGTCTAGGACTCAGGGACTTAGGGTCCCAACAATCCCAGACCCGTGGGACCGGGACACACTAAGAAAAGTAAAGCAAACGAACCTCCAGGACCCACAGCTACGGAGGCTCTAGTCCCTCGACCATCCGCATGGTGGCTCCTTCCCCGGGGTGGGGGTGCTCGGGGGGCACCAGTCCCCGACAGGTGCTGCTCCACACTCCTGCCAGCCTTGTACAGCAGCCGAGGCCCCGCGGTTCCTGGACACTGCTTCACAGGCTCCCGCAGGTGATTACCGGGCACCTCACTGCTGCCTTGTGGCCCGTGAGGCACATTCACACACATATCAGCCATTCTCCCCTGGGGGTGATTTTACCCCTGGGGGACAGTCAGCCATGTCCACAGACACTTTTGGTTGTCACCATTCAGGGGTGCGACTGGCATTTAGTGAGAGCCCCGAGATACGGAGAGCCTCCGGCAGTGCCCAGGACGGCCCCCACAAAGACGTAGCAGCCCCAGTGTCCACAGGGCCGGGGCTGAGAACCCCCCCACCCGTGTTCTCTTTGCTCCTCCCAGGGCCTGGTGAGGGGGGAATGACCATCGTTATCCCCCGGAGAAAGAGGCTCAGAGATGACCCACCCACTCCTGCTCCAGAAGGAGCACTGGACACTGGGGACACAGGGAACTCGGGCCCCGCTGCCTGGCTTCTATCCCAGTGCCACAATATGCTGGCTGTGTGAGCATGGGCAATCCACACAACCTCTCTGTGCCTCTGTTACCTCACGCCACGGGGTGTCACAGGACTCCGTGGGGACTACTGGACGCCTGGCTCCTTGTGGGCACCCACCAGCACCAGCCATGACCCCCCCCCACCCCCCTCGAGGCTGTCAGTGGTCCCGAGGAGGCTCCTGCTCTCTCTGGGAGCTCTGGAGCAGGGCGTCGGCAGGATTCGGAGGCACGGGGGATGTTCTCGACAGCCTTCACAGGTGCCTGGAGGAGACTGAAGGATAGCAACGTGCTGGCGTTCTGGTTGCCTGGGCAACGTGCCCGCAAGCATTCTGGAGGAGTGAGGTGGTGACAAGCGGTGGGTGGGTAGCACCGTGGGTGGGAATGTTCTCTCCCCAGGAGCGGGGAGCAGGGCTTCTGCGAGACTGACACAGCCCTGCTGCTGCGGCCGGGTCTCTGGTCCCCGCTAGGACCAGCCCTCCAGGACCAGCAGGTCCCCTCGGCTCAGCTACGGTCCCTCCTACCTCGTTTCTGTGCCCTCTCTGGGCAGTGCCCAGGATGTGGCCAGCAGCTGCCCCAGCGGCCGGGCAGCCTCCCCAGGTCTGCCAGCCCACCTTGGCAGGCACCCTGGGCCACACCTCCCACGCTTCCTCTGCAGGTGGGGGCGGAGGTCCAGATGGGCCCCCGGCCCAGGGTCAAGTCATGTCCCTCCGGGCAAAAGCACAGACTCGGCAAAGCCAGACGGTTTATAAGAGCTGGACCGGAACCTTGCTGCCTGGTGATCCGCCCCCAACACCAAAGTCAAGGCAGAACGAGGAGGCCCAGGAGAGCCCTGCAAACTGCCAGAATGTGTTCTCCGCCTGGGCCTCCCATGAGAATCACCTGCTTGGGGGGGGCGGTGCTCACAAAATGCTGGGACCCAGGCCCCACTGTGCGCCCACTAACCATCATCTTCGGGGGAGAAGTCCAGCATCACTAACGTTTCCAGAAGCTCCCCTGGGGGTCGTACAGGGTTGGGAGCAGAGGAGCACAGTCCATTCCTCGCTCAGACCACGTCGGTCCTACTTTACGTCCACTTTTATCAAGAGATCAAGGATAGGGCAGTAGGGAGGAAGGGACACCGCGGGCACACGGTGCTGGGTGCTGGGTGACCCCTCAGAACAGGGCCCTGGGCACAGCACAGGCACACGGTGGCCCCCAGCCTGCGTGCTGCCTCTCCAGGCTGCCCCCTGCCAGGATGTCCGGCCAGGCAGATGTTCACGGGCAATTTCTCACGCAGTCACGGGAAGAGACCAGAGCCAGCGCACTAACACGCATTTTCAGAAATCCAGCCCAGAGAGGAGGGGGCAGGGAGAGCGTACCGATCCGTAACCCACGCGGGCTGTGCGATGGCCCCACGCCCGGCCCTGGGCTCAGCACCTTCCACGACCGCCACATGCCGCTCGCTCGGTGGCCCTCGGAGAAGGAACACTGCTACTCTCCTCTTGCACAAGAGAGAGAAGCCAGAAATAGCAGCGGCGTGTTCTCTGGGAAGAAGTCTCTCGATACAACTGCGAGCCTGGGGGAGGCGAGCGTTCAGCCCAGCAGAAGGGGTGCCAGGAGCACGCAGTTGTCCGGGCCCCTCTCACGCTGGAAAGCAGGCACCCCGAGCCCCCCACGTGCGGCTCCCGGCGACACACCGCTCATCGCCGACCGTCCTGACCCGGAGGAGTGGACGCCCAGAAACAAAGGCCCGGCTTCCAGAGCATCCGCGGAAGGCCCCCACCTTCTGGCTGGGATGCCATCGTCACACTGGCGTGCACGAAAGTCGTTGCGCGTTTAGGGCTCTGTGTGCGCCACCCGACAAAAGCAGGCCCTCCATGGGCTCCACAGAGACGGGAAGCAGGTGTTGATGGGGGTGTGGAGGGCGTGGCAGGGGGGGAAGGTGGCCGGGCCACCGGGGCAGAAAGCCCAGCTCCACTGCTACCTCACCCACCGCAGGGGACAGGGACCTGCCTGGGCACCATCTCCCAAGGGGGTCATGCGCCCGCCATGTGCAAGGGGATGCGACAATAACCAGATGCCAGCAGAGCTCTCAGCAAAGGGCCTGGGGCTGCCTAAGGCTGGGACCCCTGCTCTCGCCGCTGGCTCCAGAACTCCCAGGACCAGCCCTTAGGAAAAGCTGGGGTGAAGCTGGAGTCCTTCCCAGGACACCCGTTCCAAGGGACTCAGCATGACAGGGCACCCCGGGTCCCTGCACCTCAGGGAAAACTGAGGGGGAGGGGATGAGATCAGTGTGTAGGAGCTGAGTGGGTGCACTGAAGGAGGCGAAATCACAGAGAACCAGAGAGGCTCAGAGCCTTGCGTGAGGCACGGGCGCTGGGCCAGGAGCACCACGCAGGACAGACAACCGTCCATCAGGCAGCTGACTGGAGCTGGGGGAAGGGCAGATGACCTTGAAGGTCCTTCTGAGTCTGTGATGTGCAGATTTCAGCACGAGGGTCCACCTTCCATGGTCAAAGGCAGACCCAGCCCAGCTGGGGGAGCCCCGAAGTCCTCAGCCTTTTCCACACCCTGCGGCAAGCACATCACCATCCTCAGCCCTTTATACCTGAGTGTAAATGAGGCTGAGAGAAACGGGGCCCTTGCAGGGGGTCAAGGGACTCATTCAGCAGCCTGCACGGGACACAGGTCCTGTGGTGGGGAGGGGGCTGCCACAACTCCTCCGTGGCCCATGTGACAACCCACCTTCAGTCCACGGATGGGGAAAAAGGCAGTGGTAACTTGGAAACAAGCTGGACTTGCCAGGAGTGCATGAATCATCTATGCAAATCCTACAATGTAGGTCACGGCTCCTCTCATCTCCAGCCACAGAAAGTCCCCGTGTCCCCATCAGGAGAGGATGTGACGAGGAGAGAAGCCCTTCTACCCCCCACCCCAGCACCCCACCCGAGCACCACCTGCCGACCCGGGAGGACACCGGACACAAGTCCCTATGGGCTGTGGGTGAGCCCACAGACACAGACGTGCTGCCCTGGGGAAGTGCCCCCGGGCGTGAGGCCCCCCCTGAGCGCCGGCAGTGGCCCCAGGACAGGTCTCCTGGGCCAGTTCCCATTTACCCCCCTCCACACCCTCCGAGACGCAGCCCCTGTCCAGGCACCGGTGAGGACGGTTCACCTCCTAGCGCAGGGCGCCTTGGGACTCACTTCACAGCTGCCCGCCCTGGGGCTGGGCGCAGAGGGACTGAGTGGTTGGGGTGCAGGACAAGCTTCCAGCCAGAGTCACACGAGCTGGAGGAAGCTCCCCCTGACCAGACATCCCTGCGCTACCCACCATCAGAGGTTTCCCAGCCTCTGAACACAAGCAGTGACGGGGGGCTCACTACCTCTAGAGAGCACAGAGCTACGTGTGGGGCAGCGTCTCAGAAAAGCCTCCCCGCGTGAACCAAAGATGCTTTCGTGCGGTTGGTTCCCACTCCCCACTGTGTCCTGCGGGGACTCGACTCATCCGATCCCTGGGCTGTACTCCCAACACACACACACACACACACACACACTTGTACATGCACAGACACGCACACACATTCACACCCACGCTTACATACAGAGGCACTCACACGTACGCGCACAAACATGTGTGTGCACGCACAGACGCGCGCACGGGCACACACATTCCCAGCCACCCCTTTCCGGCTCTCCCTCCTGTGCCAGAGCGGAGAGCCGCCCCGCGTCCTGGCCACCTCCACCAGGCAGGCACCGTGCTGCCTGAGTCTCCCAGCTGTGTGTCCAGAGCTTGGCTGCAAACACAGCTTGGCAGAAAGCTGCTGTGACAGCCACCGCTGGCGTGAGGACAAAACACCGTCGTTTGGGAAAACTCTTTCCAAAAGAAGCCGGCAGAGCTGGGCCAGCTGGGTCACAGTGTCCAGCTCTTTCTGACGAGGTCGTCCCAGCCGTCACTGTCCCAAGAAACAGGTGCTGCAGGACTTCTTGCCGGAAGGTCCGGGGGGCAGAGCGGCTCTTCCAGGAAGGCCCAGAGCTTCTGGGCAGCAGCTGTGACTTGAAAGGGGAAGAAATCCTGTGTTTTCTGGGAAAGCCAAGTCCCCGGCGCCGGGCTCTGAGGGAACGAGGGCCAAGGAGGCCTCCACCCCGCCCTCCCCCTCATCCCAAAGCACCTGGCCTCAAGCTCTGGGCGGTTCTGTCCGGACGTGACTGCCGAGAGGGGTTCAGTGTCAGACCGCATCGTCCTCTCTCGAGAGGGTTGCAAACGATTCTCTGGAAAGTTCTCCACCCTGTGCCCCAGCACGGATGGCAGTGAGCTACTGACAAGCTCTCTGGTGGCATCTGTGACACACAGGTCTGACTCCACATCTTATCTCCATCATGCACCCGAGATCCGCGCTCCAAAGGGCATTTCTGTCGCAGACGGGGCAGAAATGGTCATTCCCGCTGTACAGATGGGGACACTGAGGTGGGAAGGGGTTAAGTGGAGGGGGTGATAGGAACGGAGCCGGGCTCTAAATCCGGCCTCCCTCTGCCCGTCACCCACATCACCCTCCACCGTCTCGGGGGAACCATCTCCACCAAGGGGGCTGGACGGCTCCTCCGGGCCAAACCCAAAGGCCTTCGGTGATGTCACTGAACACCATCTACCAAGGTCGTGAGACTCCAACACTGTCCCCTGGCTGACAGTGTGGGCAAAGTGCCCTCTCCCTGAGGACCACCCATGCTGATCCTCACGGGAGGACAAGGGAAGAGAGAAACAGCCGCCCACGGAAGCCCTGAACCTTCTAGGCAGCCGCTGGGCACTGAGCCGTGCTCTCATAGGAACATGGCCCTGGTGAGAAGAATGCACCCCAAAGCCAGAGCCCAGAGACGCCTGGTCATCTGCCACGGTGGGACGCAGGGCACGTTCTCGCACAAACGGACCACTCCACACACAGTCACGGGCATCTGGAGCCCCCTGCTCTGTGGACACTCATGACCACCTACGACTGCTGAGTTTCAAACCCAGCGGACACGACCCAGGCCGCGCTGAGGACAGCCGCCCACTGCCTCCAGCCAAGCACCATCTTCCCTCAGGGTCACCCTCCCACCTCCCTGAGGCCTTGCTGTGTGTCCCTCCAAAATTCGTGTGTGGAAGTGCAAACCTTCAGGGATCTCAGAATGGGACAGTAGAGATCAGGTCTTTGCAGAGGTGATGAAGATAAACTGAGGTCATTAGGACGCGTCGTACTCCAACAGGACCTGTGTTCCTATAAGAAGAGGGGATTAAGGCACAGACACCCCCAGAGGGATGACCGTGTGAGGACACAGGGAGAGGATGGGTGTCCACAGGCCACAGAGAGAGGCCCGGGAAGAGGTAGCCCTGTGGGCGTCTTGACCTCAGCCTTGCAGCCTCCAGGACGGGGCGGGGGGGGGGGGGTGGGGGAACCAATGTCTGCTGTGTAGGCCGTGCGGCCGTCGACGTCTGCGTGGCGGGAGCTGGGCAGACACAGGTACCCTCTCCCGCTGTTGCCCAGCCTCTGCTCCCCTGGGTCCTGGGCTCGGTGCCTGGGGCTTATCTGTGGGAGATCCGGTACCACGGCCTGGACCTTGCACACGCAGGGGTCACTCACCAACACGACCCCACCTCCCCGGGGTCTGCACCAGGCTGGCTGCCCCAGGCTGACCCCCCTGCTGGCCAGCTCCCAGCAGAGCTCCACGCGGCCTCTGCAAAACTCTTGGCCGCTTCACAGCGGCACCCCCATCCGTGTGCGCCCAAGACAGCAGTGCCAGAAATCTAGAAGCCATCTGATTCCCCCCCCCTTCCCCTCCCCATCCTGAAAACACACGCTCAGCGAGCCTCTCCATCCCTCCCTCCCCAGGCAGGGGTTCTCAGCCTCGGAGCAGGCAGGTTTGGGCAGGACCGGGCAAGAAAACGATACCCATCACCCCCCACAAGTGTGACGAGCAGAACTCTGTCCGGACGCTGGCACACGGCCCCTAGGGGAGACCACCTGCCCTGCTGGGACACACCTGGAGTCCACTCACCATCTCCCCTCCCCCTTCCCCAGGCCACCACCTCGGCTGATGCCCCACCTGCTCCCACCATCTGTTCTCCACCCAAAGTGATGGAGTGAGACTCCAGGGGCCAGAGCCCTGCTCCTTCCCGCTCAGCCTCCTTCCCCCCGGCCGACCCAGAACAGACCGCACCCCCCCCCCCCCCCGGGGCCACCAGCCCCTCTCCTCCTGGCTTTGATGATCTATTTCTCTGGGCTGATGCCCCATGAGAACAGGAACTGAGCCCATCTTCCTCACAGGGTCCCCCGAGGAGCAGGGAAGCTCCGGATGCACAGGAGACCCCCCCATAAATATTTGCTAAAGGAACGAATGAATGAGGGCATCCAGTGATGGGAGTGGTTCGGTCACCTGGTGTCAGGCAGAGAAAGGGGTCCCAGGACAGTCACAGGACCGTGGTCCCTGGGGACCCCGATCATCATGGATCTCTGACAGGTTCTCACAAGCCCGACCCCACTAGTGGAGGAACAGTGCTGAGAGCACGCCGTCCCTGCGTGCATGGAGCCCAAGCCCCCAGCTGGGAGGGACCTCACCTTGTCCCCTACCAGCTCAGATGGTGGGTCTCCTCCCAAGACTCTCCTTGATGTACCCCCGAGTCAGGGGATGAGGTTCCTTTTCCTCTGGCACTAATTCCCAACACAAGCTGACAACTACCCCCCCCCCTTCTCTCTCTCTGAGTCCCTTGGCACCCAGTGATCTTGAGGTCACCTGACTTGGGGCAGGAAGGGCCATTTTGCAGATGGTGGGATTTGGGGCTCTGGTGCTCCAAAGAGAACACTCTCCAGGCCCATCCTCTCCCACCACCTCCAGGAAGCCCCCTGCCCCTCCTTAGACACCCTGCAGCCCCTGGTCCCTCACCACCTCCAGGAAGCCCCTGCCCCTCCTTAGACACCCTGCAGCCCCTATGGCCCCTCACCACCTCCAGGAAGCCCCCTGCCCCTCCTTAGACACCCTGCAGCCCCTATGGCCCCTCACCACCTCCAGGAAGCCCCCTGCCCCTCCTTAGACACCCTGCAGCCCCTGGTCCCTCACCACCTCCAGGAAGCCCCTGCCCCTCCTTGAGCACCTCTAGGCCCCAGCCCCCTTGCCATTTCCAGGAAGTCCCCTGCCCTTCCCTGGCTGCCCTCCAGCCCCATCCCCTCCCCATAACCCTTGGCAGAAGCCCTCCATGACTACCTGCCCCCACCTTCCTCTGTCCTGACCTCGAGGGGACCTCCTCTGATGCCCAGAGTCCGTCTCCACCAGCACCTGTGACATGCCAGGACCACTGCCTGCCCCACCCCCTGCTGGATGGGTCCCTGCATCCTGGCATCACGCGGGCTTCTCTGAAGTTCCCTCAGAAGCTTTTTTCCCGTGAAATAAGAGAGGAACCCGGCCCCAGGGCTGTGGCGGGGAGACACAGGGCACAGAAAACTAAATTGCAGCCTGAGGTGGGAGCTTATTCAGCTTGATTGTTATTTAATATTAATTACACTTTAATACGAACGTTAACTGTGCTTCATAATTTTAATTTTTATTCAATTATTCTGCAACCATTAATTAAGTAACTACAATGATGGGCGCTGGGGATCTAGGAGTGAGGAGATCTCACTCCTTCTCCAACCCAGTGTGCAGCTCAGGTTCGAAAATGTGTGCTCAAGGATGGAGTCTGGAGTGAGTGAATGAATGAATGAATGAATGCATGAGTCAGAAGCTTGCAGTTTATTTGGGGAAACAGGCATGTTGGGCACCAAATGACCCAGAGGCAGGGCAGTCAGCATGCTGGGGCAGAATCGGCTCTGTCTGGGTGATCCTGGAGGGCAGCTCAGAGGCGGTGATGGGTCTCGAATGCCCAGTAAAAGTTTACAAGGAGAGGACACTAGGGAGCATAAGGAACGCAGGCTTGATTTGTGGGGTCCACTTAGGGAGGCCAACAGCAGTCAGGGGGGCTGCGGAGGAAGGCCGGCTGTGGAAATTCCCAGCCTCCGTCTCCTGTGGGGGCACTCGGTGTCCCCCCAGCAGTCACTGAGCCCTTTGCTGGGGTAGAAACAGGGATGGGTTCTTATATTCACAAGCTCAGCCAGTGCCCATGGCAGCTGATGGGGGAGGGACCCCCAGCGTCCCTGTGCCTCAGTTTCCTCATCTGAAAGCAGAGAGAGGTGAGCTAGGGGTTCAGACCCAGGCTCTCAGGCCCCACAGCCCAGGCTCGCCACTGCTCTGTGCTCTGCCTTGTCAACGTGCCTGGCGAATGATCCCGAGGGAGCAACCGTGAAGCCACACAATCACCGTGACCAGATGCAGTGGCCTGGGGGGGGGGGGCGGGCAGCTGCCTCTCTCTTGACCATGAAGCTGTTCCTGCTCGCCTACTTGCCCTCCTCACCATGAACCACACTGACACCACTTCCCTCTGGTGGACCCTGCCCATCGCGTCCCAAGTGTGGGCTTAGGAACAGAGGGAAGGGATAGCGGAGCAAGGCACTCGAAGGAGGGGACAGGGACCTGGAGGAGGGGACAGGGACAGGACGCAGGCCCCAGAGAGACGCCCAAGGCCCCGACAGCCCTCTTCTCAGACGGGATGTGCAGGGGCGGCAGGTGCAGGTGGCACCAAGAGACAAGGAGGGGCCCCCACCTCCTCACCTGTAAACGGGGCACCTGGAGGCCATGCAGGCCCCTCCAAGAGGTTGTCCCCCCAGATGCGCTTTCACACTCCAGCCCTGAAGCGCCTGCTGGGAGCACCTGGCCATCTCCTCCTCGTGCCTGGATTCTTCCTCCCACACCCACCCCTGGCACCCAGAGTGCACGAGCTAACTGCTTGAACCATGAGCACGTGCCAACATCCACCTGGGGCATCTGCAGAGGGTCCGCTGACCCCAACATCTCCGGGGCTCTGGATGGAAATGCGGCCTGAAACCCCACACCCCATCTTTCTCTCTGGATCCCTCCTGGGCTAGCCCAGCACACACGTCCAGTCATCCCCCAAGATCTGCTGTGTGCCCAGCACACAGAGCAAGGGGGCAGCAGTGGACCAAGGGGGTGAGGCCTCTGTCTGCCTGCAGCACTGGCTCCTGCTGACCATCCCGCAGCCCAGGGCACCACCCTGTCCACAGTCCCAGGGGGCCAAGCCCCACTTCCCAGAGCTGGACCAAGGGAGGTGGCCAGCAAGCCCCGCAGCCCGGTCTGAGAAGGCTGGGGGACAGACGGAGGGCTGAGAGAACACAGGGCACTCTGCAGCCCGCGTATGTCCCCTGAACAGGAATGGGCTCACACAGAGTGGAGACGTCCCCTCTACCAGAAAAGTCTGGAAGTGCCCCCGAGAATCTGGGAAAGCTCAGTCTCTCCTCGTGGACCACGTGGCCCCGGGCAGCTCTGTAAGGCTCTCAGTGTGCCCGTCTGCAAAATGGACTAAAATGCTTTGCGGAGAGGATTAAATGAAATAACGCCAACCTCAGACCCGGCCTCTGGCAGGTGCCCAGTAGACGGGATGAGCCATGTCCCTCAGAGCAGGACAGCACCCAGAGCCAACTAGGCCCAGAGGCGTGGACGGAAACAGTGACGTCCCCTCTGTCCTGGGCCTCCGCGGGGCTCAGGGGGCAGCTCCTGGATTGGGGATCCACAACGACGAGACGATGCAGCCATGGCGACTCCCATCCTTACAACAGGCTGGAAAAAGCTGGACGCCTTGGGTCTACTGTGCAGACCCAGCCTGGCACCCCAGACTGGAGCCCCGATGCACAGAGGGCAGCCCCACCCAGGGGACCAGGAAGGGACCGGCAGGGCTGGTTTCAGAGCCTAGAAAACCATCTGCAGGGGCTGGCTGGGTGCAGCTTCCCGGGGTGGGGGTGGGGGGGCGCTGGAAAGGGCAGTGGTGAGGCCCCACGCTTGACCCACGCCTCTCCAGGGAAGGGGCTGAGTTTTCTTCATCTATCAGAGAGCAGGACATATATCCGTTGACTTATCAGAGCCTCACTGGAGCCGGGAAGGTCTGTGCTACAACTCGGGGCAGCGGTGAAATCAGACGCTGCACCGGGCCAGGCAGGGTGGGTATGCCTCTTCTGGTTGGAAGCAAAGAAGGAATAACCCTCCTCCCCGACCTGTCGCCACCAGGGGCTCCCTCCAGCCGCACCCCGTTCCCGGGCAGCCCCACGTGCTCCAAGCACTCTACAGTGTGCAAAGCACTCTGTGCTTTGTGTGCGGGGAGCCCAGGCTAGAAGCCCAGTGCCTTGCCCGGAAGCCCCCCCAACAAAGGAGCCTCGGGGTCTCCGGGGCCACCCCGGTCCGCATCTCCTCGCAGCTTCTGAGGCCACCACTTACAGTGGGAATCTGAGGGAGGGGGAGTGCCAGGTGCCCACTCTGCTATGTGCACACGTCCACCCGGAATCCTGCGTGCTGCACGGAGAGCAGGCCTGGCTCTGGGGCCCCAAGGCCCCCGGGGGGGGCTCTGCCAGACTCCACTCGCTCACCATTAGATTAGAAAACAGATATTCTGGGGTAACCGACTGCTTGCTCAGTTGCTGACTGGCAACCCTCTGGCAAGAGAAAACAAGTTAACTGCCTAATCCGTTGAATTTATAGCGGGGCCTGTTCTGATTTCTTGGTAACTGTTTCTGAAACCCGTCTGGGGGCAGAAGCGTGTCGGCGTGTTTCTCTCTCTCCTCACTGGCCGGGTACTGTGCTGGACGCCCCATTTCCTCTATGTGGTCTCAGGAACACTCCGTGGAAAATGAAGAGGGTCCAGACTCGCCCCCTCTGTGCATGGAGTCATCCAGGGAGGGGCCCTCACCGTCCCGGCCCATGGCCAGGATGTCTCCTGATGAGGCTCCCTTGGGCCTGAGCCCCCAGCGTGGGGCGTGGCCTCCTGGCCCGACTATGGGGGAGCGAGGCTCTCGGGTGGCCTGAGTCTCTTGTGGATGTGATTCCCCGCAAGGGGAACCACGACAGCAAATCCAGGCCTTTGTTTTCAGAATTCTATTTTCAAGTTAATCACTTGTTTGTTTTTAAATGAGAAGCTACACCTTGAGTGTTTTCACTAAATAAGTCTGTGTTTGCCAGCGTATTTAAATTCCTCACGCGCTGTGTTTCGGCCAGGAGTTTCCTCTCTGTCCCTCTCTGTCTCTGTCTCTCTCCGTCCCCTCCCTTCTCCCCTTTCCCTGTCTCTCCTCTCTTCGGGGTCAGTCTGCCAATCTGCTACCCGTATTAATTATTAGGCCAGCTCCACACTGGATCCTGCCCAGGCCCCGGAGTAAGACACGCCCACTGGCCTCAAGGTGAGGAGAGGCACAGGTCGATGACGGTAAGTCAGGCACGTTCAGACCAAGACCCTGGGCAGCCGAGGCATCCCTGTGGCCTCACCAGCTGGTGGAGGAACAGCATCTCCTCGGGGACTAGGGTCATGATCAGGTAAGCAGGAGCCATGTTTCAGCCAGGCCAGCCTCCTCCCAGCCTGCACATCTGCATGGTCAGTTTGTGTCCACAGTCGCTCTCGCCATGGCTCAGCCCATACTCTGGGCCACACACCATCCGCTCCTAACCCACAGCATGGGGCTCACAAGGCCGAACTCTGGCCGCCTCTCCAGCCCCCATCCTTCTCCTTGTCTTGGCCACCTGCTCTTGCAACCCCTGGCCTTGACATAAAGGTCCCTTTCTCCGAATGCCCTTCTGTCACCCCAGAAAGGGCTAGGCCCCAGAGAAACATTCTCATGGGTACAACCCCTCATTGGCAGCCACTCAGAGCTGCAATCCTTCCCTGAGCTATTGGCCCGTATGGCTCCGGGTCTCTGTTCTGTCGACCTCTCCAGCACCTCACCGAATACCCACACACAGCAGTGCCCCACAAGTGCCGATGGATGGATAGACAGACGGATGGGCAGAGGGATACACGGATGGATGAATGAGTTCAGATGAATGGATAGAGGGACAGGTGGATAGGTGGGTGGATGGATGGATGGATGGCTGACTGGATGGACAGACAGACACATGGATGGTTATACAGAGAGATGGACAGATGGTTTAATGGATGGATGGGTGGATGGATGGATGGATGGAAGGATGGATGGATGGATAGCTGCTGACTAGATGGATGGTTGGACAGATGGATGGTTATACAGACAGATGGACAGATGGTTTAATGGATGGAAGGATGGGTGGATGGAAGGATGGATGGATGGATGGATGGATGGATGGATGGATGGCTGCTGACTAGATGGATGGTTGGACAGATGGATGGTTATACAGACAAATGGAGAGATGGATTAAATGGATGGATGAATGGATGCATGGGTGCATGAATAGATGGACAGATGAATGGATGGATGGGTGGGTGGATGGATGGATGGCAGGCATCAGTGCTTCTGCCCTCTCATGGATGTCTCACTGCATTGACCATCTGTACTATGTTGGTCCTGGGTACTCTCCCTTCTCTGAATGATGGCCATGTTCGTCATATGATTCAGTTCAGCATTTAACAGTGTGGCCAAATGCTCCATTCCACATGTGAATGTTCTTTTTTCTTAAAGAAGCTCTAGTTATGGAGGGCAGAAGCTGCCACTACTCTTCTCTGTCTGGCTTGGCAACATTGAACCCTCGCCCTCTACCACGATAAATGCAGAAAAGAGGTTATTCAGGTCTTTCATTTCCAATCAAAGAGGAAGCTAAGACCATGGGGAGAAAGTCTAGCATATGAAGCCCAGGGGTTCCAGCACCCCCCCAGGCGGTCCCCCAGGCTGCTGCCACCCCAGTCTGCCCCCACATGAGACACAGTGTACATGGGCTCAATCAGCGTGCTGAAACCAACAGAAGGTGACCCAGAGTTTCTAGAGGTTTTTTTGTGCTGGGTTTAAGAGAAACCTAACTCTGAATTTCGACTGAGACAACAGATAATTATGGGAGATTGCAAAAATGATCCATGGTTTCCCTCAAAAAGGTCCCCTCAGGATTCTGCTATGTGGCGAGTGCCCGTGGAGGATTTCATGAGGTTCTCAAGCCCTCAATCCTACATTCTCACTCTGATGACAGTTTTAGAAAGTAAATACTTTCTGTTTTGTTGAATACGTTCTGCAAAGAAAGAGAGAAGAGAGACAGACAGACACTCAGCAGTCTGTAAGGAGGAAGATGCCAAGCTAAGGGTCTGAAGGGAGGACCAGGATGCTTGGCTCCTGTCACCACCCATTGTCCCGGGTCCTTACACTTACAGGAGGGACCTTGTGGGGGATGGGGCTCATGGCTGGCAGATGGCTGTCTTGGTTGGGGGGGTGAGGCATGGGCAGCAAAGACGCTGGTCCAGCTCAGGGGCATCGGCTCTCTGTTGTGACCCATCTGCAGAGCAGACACCACCCTTGCCCGGAGGCTGAAATCCTAAGACCGGGCTGACGCATGCTAGTGAGTCCCACTGAGGAATCAGAAGGATTGGTGACTTCCAGAAGGACAAAGGGGACAAGCAGACCAAAGGGCTCATCTTACCCCAAGAGCCAAAGGCTGGTTGGTGTCCTGGCCATAGCCGGGAAGGACAGGCAGAATATTCTGGAATGACGGTCTGCCCACTTTAGCACCCCAGCCAGTCTCCTGATTAATTTGCTGGCGTTAAGATAGGGAGAGCGGCAGGGAAGGAAAAAATTTCCTTACTGTGCCTCGCGACAAGAAAGGCTCGTCTCAGAATCGGCAAGGGATCCCAGAGGTCTGTGGTTTATCATTTCACTGACTTACCAAAGCCAGGTAAGGGTGTGGGGCTCACTCCCGAAGACAGGGTTGTGCTGGGGGCACAAAGGGATTATATTTGTGATATACAAATTCCCCACACTCTCGGGGAAGAAACAAAACTTGAAGCCAGCCCCCCTTGAAGTTCTGGCTGGGGGAAGGGAGACAGGGGGGTCACGGTCAGAATCTGGACTCTAAAGGCCAACAGGCTTGGCCCCTCTCCCCCCCTGCTGCGCCCCTCTGCTTCTGGTGCCTGTGCAGAGGACAGGAGAGGATTTCGGGAAGAGGAGACTCAGCCACACACGTCTCTGGCACACAGTAGGCGCCCTAAGCGACAACGGCGCTGTAGTGGGTTGAAAGGCAGCCCCCAGAAACATACGTCCACGTCCTAACCCCTCGAACCTGAGAATGTGCCCTTATTTGGAATAAGGGTCTTTGCAGATGTGATTAAGTTAAAGGTCTCGAGAGGAGATTATCCTGAACTACCCGCGTGGGCCCTAAATCCAGTGACGGATGTCTTACAAGAGAAGGCAAAGGCAGGTCTGGAAGACAGACCATCAGACCATGTGGAGGTGGAAGCAGAGATTGGGGTGATGTGGCCACAAGCCAAGGGATGCCAGAGTCACCCAGAGTCACCCAGAGCCACGGGGAGCTGGAAGACAAGGAGGCACTACCCCCTGCGTCTTTAGGAGGAAGCATGGCCTTGCTGCCACCTTGATTTCGGGCTTCCAGCCTTCAGAACAAGGACAGAATATGCTCCTGTCGTTCTGAGCCCCACAGGCCATGGCGTTTTGTTCCCGCAGCCCCAGAAAACGCACACGGCACCGCTCATTGAATTCGGGCCGCTGAGTGGAGACAGCCCGACTGGCTGTGAGGACGGAGTGCAGGTGGGGTTCGATCATGTCAGCAGCTCTGCAGCAGGCAAGCACTAGCTGCCTCGTGCCCAGACCTGCTCCGTGGGGGAAGACCCCAGAGGAGAAGAAAGGGCCCTGCCATCCAGTCCACAGTTCGGGTTTTCCCAGGCGAAACAGAAGGCAAGCCCTAAAGGAATGGGCCCTGGCAAATTTGGTGCACATTTTGAGGGCTGCCTGGGTCCCTCTGTCTGTCACCTGACATGTCCTGCCATCCCCAACCCGGCAGAGGCTCCAGTAGCCAAGCAAACAGACCTTCAGCCTGTGGCCTCAGGTTGACCAGATGGCTGATCACAGGATGCTAACACCTGCCCCCACAGTTGGGTGTGCACGAGGTGGGCGGGGGGGGGGGCAGAGGGGAGGCGCCCATGGTGCACACAAAGATAGCATCAGCGAGCCTGTCCGTCCCCCTGCCTGGCAGGGGTCTAGATCTCCGGTCCCGGGAACGAGCTCCTGCCAGCAGCAGCTTGAAGACAGAGATGCTGTGTTTGGTGATCTGTCAACGTTATTAGTTGGGATGGTGGCCGCCACCAGGCTCCCACAAATTGTGATATACAAATTGTTAGCAGCTTGCAGACCATTTGCAAATAAACCATCGCAGCGAGGCATTAAAAGATCCCCTAAATAAGCATTCTCGCGGAAGGTAGTGACACGGGAGCCTGCTCATATCCTTCCTGCCTGACACTTGCTCCATCAAAGGAGGAGAGGCTCGTCCCGTGGAGAGGCTGTGCAGGCAGCATTTAAAATGCAAAGATCTGCTGATTTTTCATACGGAATTATACAAATGGAACTGCTCTTCCATTTTATGATTGAATTAGGTAATGTATTGATGGTGCAGAAAGAACCAAGGTTATGTCCTTGTTTTTCATGATTTATGGGCCTGGAGCATTTCACAGCTCCTGGTTCTGGACACAATCTCGCTAACATGCGCCGTGGTGCCCGGGAAGGCTGGCTGTCACAGAGGCACAGGACGGGGCCGCTGGCCGGACAGGGTTCCAGGCCATTATCACGTCCTCCAGAAGAGCCCTGTTAGAAGGGGAAGGCCCAGCAGCGGGAGGTTGGCTTTGGCCTTTTGTCTTGTTCTCCTCCTGCCATGGTGACTTAAGGCCACAAAGGCAGAAGACAACCGCTGGGGACCAGGTCTGACTCCATTCTCAGAGGCCCTTGTGGCCCAGGAGCCTGGAGGCCAGGGGTTGCTGACCTCACGGGACCCTCTGATCCTGCCTCTGTTCAATCGCTGCACCCATTCCGGATTTACCAGCTGCCCTTAGACGAGCCGCTACCCCCTGCCTCAGCATTCCCACCTGTGAAATGGAGAGACGTGTGTCTGTCTCTAACGGTTAGCACGTAGCTATGATTATAAGCAAGTGGTGAGCCAGAGGTGCGGGCAGAAATCTTCTCGTCCCAGGATTCTACCCAGGAAAGGCAAGGGATTTGGAATGTCTAGAAGCAGGAGAGAAAGAGCTCCCTGGAATGAGGAGGAGCTGAGAATTTGCTCAACTTTCTCCCCTCCCCTCCCCTCCCCTCCCCTCCCCTCCCCTCCCCTCCCAGGCTGCCCACCCCTCCCTCCCCTCCCTGTCTTCCCGCCAGGCCACCAGGCAGGCTCTCTGAACTCTCCCTCCTGCGCTCATTGAGCTGACGGCTGGGAAAGCAGAGCCCTCATAAAGGTGGCCATGTCGCCCCTCGCCCGGCCGATCCCTTCTCGCCTATGGAACGGACGGCTTCCAGGGAGGAAGGTTATCGGCTCCTTAACAGCTGCCCCTGAACGGCTGGGGGTGCGTTCCTGCCCTGCACAGGCACAGGGCACAGTGCAGCAGCATTTCCTGAGCCCTGGGGCTCTGCAGGGCACAGGAAATTAAAGCGCCGAGCGAGCCTGACACGCTGCGCCATGGCAGCCCCAAGGGCCCTGCCCTCCCTGGCCTTTTACCGACTGTCCCCGCTGCCAGGCCCTCCCCCAGCCAGCCTCCCTCTACCCACTTCCTCTCCTTCTGGTCCCTGCCCTCCTTCCTTCTGCCCTACCCCGCGGCCTCCAGCCCCTGCCCCCCTGCCTCCCGCCCCTGCCCCCCTTCCTCCAGCCCCCGCCCCCTTTCATCTGCCCCTGCCCCGTGCATCAAACTGTCCTGACCCTTCTCATGCTGCTCCTGCTTAGGCTCGATCCCTGGGCCCCTCTGCAGGCAGTGACAGCCCTTCCTTCCCCCTGCAGACCCTGTCCCCTTTCCCGAGCTGGCACACAGTGACCTCCGATGGCTGTGGAATCGGTGGAGGAAGAGGGTGCAGCTCCGTGTCACCCAGGCGACTCCCGGAGCCTTTCCCAGCTCCGAGGCCAACGTCCGTGCCACACTGCCCAGGGGGGCCGACAGAGGCACCCAGCATGGGAAACACGGGCAGGGCACGTCCTACGTCCCTCTGTCGTCCTGGGTTTGTGAAGTCACGCTTGCTTTCGCACACGTCACGGTCACGGGAGATCCGCTGAAACAAGAGGGGTGGGCTCAGAGGTTTTCCAGGGGGTCCCGGCCCAGCGGCACCAGCATCCTTGCCTGGACACCGGTAAGACGTGTGGTTCTTGGGCCCCGCCCCAGACCCGCTGAGTCAGAGACGCTGGGCCCAGGGGCCTGCATTCCGCGAGCATTCCAGGAATGCACTGGGAGCCCTGAGGCCGAGTGGGGGATCTCAGCCGACCTTCAGCGACCTTCACTCGGTGCCCGCTGCAGGCACTCACGGCCTTGGTCACTCTAATACCCCCACAGCCCTGAAGGACACGCGCTGTCGTTAACCCCATTCTACAGATGAGAGGGACGGGGCACAGAGAGGGCGAATTATGCACCCAAGGCCACACAGCAGAGTCCGGATCGGAGCCTCAGCAGTCTGACTCACCGTTACTCAGAGCTGGGGCTCTGGCAGGTGACACAACTGGAGTCACAGCCAGGAGCAGAGGGCGTGGGGACCTGGGCCCGCAGGAGGGCTTGACGTCCCTACTGCCTCACTTCCTACAGAGCTCCCATCGCCATCACCGACCTCACCACAGCCACGTCCAAAACCCCACGAAGGGCTCAGCATGGCTCCGGGGCCCTGGGGGAACGGCTACAGGAGGCACGCAGGCAGGGCAGTCCGGCATTCAGTCTGCACAGAACCAGGCCGACTCTAGTAGGCAGCACGGAGCCACGAGGGAGAGTGAGCTCGGAAGGGGCCCGGGAACCCAGGGGCGGTCAGGACGCGGGCTGCTGGAAGGGCCGATACGGTCTCCGGCTAGACAGCGGAGAGAAGGTGGTCCAGGTGGAGGCCCAGGTAGAAGTGGCCCTGGGTGGGGCTGGAGGGAGGCAGCCACAGGGCACAAGGCGTCCTCGAGGCTTCCTGAGCGAGGAGATTTCAGCCAGGACAAGCACGGGGGTGATGACCGCTCGCCACTTACGGGGAGCCTCACCGATGAGCAGCACAGCCCTCCACGCCCCGTGGACACCCGCTGCTGCCCCATTTAGCAGCTCTAAGTTGGCACATCGGAATGCACTGCCCGTTCCCAGCTTTGCGGTGCCAACGGACCACGGCATCATCAAGGGACACGGGCCAGACTCCCTACATGAGTCCTGGCCCTGGCACCTCCTGGCTGTGTGGCCTTAGGAGCCTACTGCCCCTCCTCTGCCTCAGTTTCCTCATCTGTGAAATGGGGGTCGTCACGGGTGCCGAGGATTGACCACGGTGCGTGTCCAGCACGCGCAGAGCACCTGGAACCCATGGGCCTTTGAGACGGGGAGACTGAGGCAGAGAAACCGAGGAACCTGCCCAAGATCACAGAACTGACTCACACTCCCCACACAGTCCCCGAGACCCCAGGCACACGGCCGTCCTGCAAGCGGCTGTCTCTTCTCCGTGGGAGCCGGACAGGAGGCTCAAAATCAGCAGGCACCATTTCTTTTTAGTTTTTTTAATGTTTATTTATTTATTATGAGAGAGAGACTGAGCGCCAGCAGGGGAGGGACAGAGAGAGAGAGAGGGAGACACAGAATCCAAAGCGGGCTCCAGGCTCTGAGCCGTCAGCACAGAGCCCGACGCGGGGCTCAAACCCACAGACCGTGAGATCACGACCTGAGCCGAAGTCAGACGCGTAACCGACTGAGCCCCCCCAGGCACCCCAATGTTTATTTCTTTTTGAGAGAGAGACAGGGACAGAGTGCAATCAGGGGAGGAGCAGAGAGAGAGGGAGACACAGAATCCAAAGCGGGCTCCAGGCTCCGAGCTGTCAGCACACAGCCCAACGCGGGGCTCGAACCCACGAACCGCGAGATCACGACCTGAGCCGAAGTCGGACGCCCAACCCACTGAGCCCCCAGGCGCCCCATGAGGATTGTTTCTCTAACACCATGACTAAGCGCAGGGCGTCGTCAGGCTGAAGAGAAGGGGACTCTCGTGCCCCAGGAGCCACCTCTGCCGAGGCTGGTCCCCTCAGCCCCAGCTGGGTTGTCTGGTGAGGTGAGCAAAAGTGCCCAGAATAGACAGAACCCGCCCAGCCTCCAGCCAGACTCCCAGACTCTGGACACCGGCCATTCCCCAGTGCCTGCCTGCTTGTGGGTCTTCCCGGAGGCCTGCCCGGGGGCAGGGTGTGGCCTGCGGCTAGGGGACGGGGGACGCTGACAGTGTGGCCCAGTTGACGCCCCTCTCTGCTGCAGTCTGTGACAATTTTGCACACTGTCCGTGCCGCTGAAAACACGGGCTTCCAGAAGGCTCCACCAAACACTGCGGGCATTTAGCGGGCTGCGGGTTAACAGTGGGGCATTTCATCAAACCGTCTGAAGTAACACTTGATGTTTGTCCAGTCTAGACAAAGGGATTTTGTATGAGTTTGGCTGTTTAATCTGAAACCTGCACCTGTCTCTTTGATTTATTTAACTCTTCCCTCAGGATTTTAAGCCAATAATGGGTGCTGGCTGGAAAACACTCCATTTCAAACAGAACTTGCTCAGAAGTTTATCTTTGCAATATTTCCAAATCCGCCCGCATTCTAATGTCAAAGACCTATTATTTAGCTCATACATCGTATAGGTTATAAGACACTAAACTGTAATCCTGCAGAGAAATGTTCTATTTCTACTGCCCTTCAGCCAAAAGTCCACATAAAAACACCTCTAGGAAAATGTCTGTGCCAGAATCAAAGCTCCTAAGTAGCAATGGTGCACCAAGCTTCGCCACTATCACCGGGAGGGAGACACATTTGATATGCCTGACAGAAAAAACTCCAGCGCACCTGAAAACACGGCTCTAATTCTCGTCCCCACACACTCACCTCTGCCTGGCATTAGCACCAGACTCAGGGTGGCTTTGCAAGGGAGCAAGACGGACAGCAGAGGCCCGGATGGTGGCCAGAGATGGGGGCCAGCAGGACGGCCCTCTGTGCAATCCCGTGACAGTCATTCGTTTGCAAGCATCTACTAACGTGGGGTGTCTGGGGAGGAGGAAGGCGAAGCCTGGTGGACCCACAACCCGGCTCCCTCCCAGCCTTTGGCCTCTGTAGGAAGGCAGAGTGGGGGGATGGTGTACCCCAAGTTAACGTCTGCCCGGAGCCTCAGAAAGCGACCTGATTTGAAAATTGGGTCTTTGCAGGTGTATGTCATCAGTTAAGACACGGTCATATTGGATTATGGTGGACCCTACATCTAATGAGGGTGTGATGGCTAATTTCATGTGTCTGCTGGACTGGACCACGGGGGCCCAGACACTTGGTCCAAGCCATTCTGGGTGTGTCTGTGGGCCGTCTCTGGATGACACGGACATTGGACTCGGTAGGAAAGCAGACACCCTCCCTCGCGCGGGTGGGCCGCAGCCGATCAGTTGAAGACCGGAACTGAACAAAAGAGCTGAGTGAAAGGCAACTCTAGCTGACTGCTTCGAGCTGGGATAACAGTCCTTTCCGGCCTTTGGACTCGAACTGAAACATCAGCTGTTCTTTGGGTCTTGAGCCGGCTGGTTTCCGGGAGGGAATTTCTACCATCGGCTCTCCCAGGTCTCCAGCTTGCAGACTGAAGATCTGGGGGTTTCTCCGCCTCCAGAATCACGTGGTCCGACTCCTTACGATAAAGCTGTGTTTACTCACATATATACACACCCACTCACGTCAGAGAAACATACATGTGTGTGTGCACACAGACATGCACATATACACACATTCTCCCATTCTACTCCTCTGTGTGTGCCCTGACACAATGGGGTCTTTGTTTTTGTTTTTGTTTTTAATTTTTTTAATGTTTATTTACTTCTGAGAGACAGAGACAGAGACAGAGCGTGAGCAGGGGAGGGGCAGAGACAGACAGAGACACAGAATCCGAAGCAGGCTCCAGGCTCCAAGATGTGAGCACAAAGCCTGATGCGGGGCTTGAACTCACAAGCCATGAGATCATGACCTGAGCTGGAGTCAGATGCATAACCGACGGAGTCACCCAGGCGCCCCTTCTGGGGTCTTTGTAAGGAGAGAGGACACACAGAGCACACAGACGGGGGAAGGCCACGTGAGACAGAGGCAGACAGTGGAGACATGCAGCCAAAAGGATGGCCTGCAGCCACCAGAAACCAGAACTCGCAAGGACGGGCTCTTGCCTGGGGCCTTCGGAAGGAGCTCGGCCCTGCTAACACCTCGGTCTTGGACCTCTGGCCACCAAGACTGTGAGGGAACAAACCCACTGTGTTTTAAACCCCTCATCCTGGCAGCCCCAGGACGCTAATTACCCGGAGCCACTTATGACCTGAGGCCCTTACCAAAGAGTCTATCATTCATTCGGTGAATATTTTTAAGTGTATTTATTTACTTTGACGGGGAGGGGGCGGTGAGTGGGAAGGGGCAGAAAGGGAGAGAAAGAGAAAATCCCAAGCAGGTTCCATGCTTTCAGCACAGAGCCCAACGCGGGGCTCGAACCTAGGAACTGCGAGATCATGACCTGAGCCAAAATCCAGAGTCAGACGCTTAAGCAACTGAAACACCCAGGTGCCCCTCACTCATCGAGTATTTGGGGGTCCCTGTTCTAGGATCTGGGGACACCAGATACAACTTGCTGGCCCTCATGGAGCGGACACCCTAGGGAGAAGAGACGGGTAAGACAGAACCAGGTAAAACGCACCGTTGGTCAGAGGGTGACGACAGCTCTGGAGAGAAGCTTGTGTCAGGAAGCAGGATGGGGCGCACTGGGGAGGCAGGGTGTTTGAAATAGGGCAGCACCTCTAAGACTGGGGGGTGCTGGGGAACCTGGCTCAGCACTGTCTCCGGGAGCCCTGGTCCTAGTCAGCAGCTTGGGCCTGGTTTGAGGACTCTACCAGATAAGGTACGCACACCTGATTGTGTGTTTCCGATACTCGCTGTGTGGCCTTGGGGAGTTCCCATACCTGTGTGCGAATTGGTTTTCTCAGCTGTCAAATGAGGATAACGGCAGGGTCACCGGGCTGTTCTGAGCATGAGGTGAGATGTCTCAAGGAAGGTGCACCCGGCCTGGGGTCCTGTGGAGGACAACCCCAGACAGTGCAATTTGCCAAAGGGACCGCTGCCCCCGTGGTCCCTGCCTCTTCGTGTTCATACCTTCGATAAGCCACTCCTGAGTGTGAGGGGGGACCGGACCCACTTCAGACCCGTGGGCAACAGCAAAGGAGGTGATGCCCCTTCTGAAATACCATCACATAAGATCGCAGCATCCCGTCTTGCGGGGGGACTCTCCTGCTCGCTGACCCGGGGAAGACAGGGGCCGTGTCGGGAGCCACCACTTGGGGAAGGCCACAGGGCCCGCAGCTGACAGCCAGCAAGGAACGGAGCCCTCGGCTGGCAGCCTTCGGGAAACCACGTGCTGCAGCGACCCTGGGCTTGGCATGGGCCCCTCCCCAGTCCAGCCTCAGATGAGACCCCAGCCCCAGCCAACACCCTGACTGCAGCCTTGTGCAGCGCGAAGCAGCTAGGGCAGGCCCGGGACCCCCACCCACAGGAGTGAGGCAGTAAATGGGTGTTGCTTTAGGGCACCGAGCTTGCGATGAATCGTTACGCAGCACTCACTCCCTCACTAACCGATACAAACGCTGCTCATCCTCAGAGACGGGCGCAGTCCCAGGCCACATTTACAGACGCTTATGATACACACGGTCTGAGCCAGACACGCTTCTAGGTGATTCACAGATCGACGTACTTCCTCAACCGGACCCCTCAGGATCCTATGAATTTCAGGCAACGGGGAAGATTCATCAGACAGTGAGTGACTGAGTGTGGCTCCTGGTGCTGGACAAAGGGACACCCCGTTACATTTGCCGGCAGGGCCCTCCCTACTGTGTGTGGGGGGACGTCTCAGTCTACTGGACCCACCGCCTGCCTGCCAGCCGGGCCGACCCCCGTTTGCCAAGCCACCGACGGGGACAGAACACACAGCCCCTGCGAATAACATGCGCTCCGCTGCACGCGATACTTAAATGATATTCACTGTATATATAAATGTATTTGTACATTTACGTTTCTTCTTAAAATGAATGAATTGAACTCCAGTATGAATCGATAGTTAGCTCCAGGACCACTACGGACAGAGGAGAGGGGTGTCCCATTTTCCTCAGCGATGGGATATATTTAACTACTGGCTCTTAAAGACCCGAACACACACGAGCACACACACGTTTTGTTTTGAACTTCAAGGCATTTCCACCCAGAGCCTTTTTGTGAAGCGACTCTTCCACTCTGCGTGAATGTCAGCCGATTGAGACTTTCCCCTGCAAACCACAGCTTCACACCCACTGAACGGCACACTCTGGTTTCGGAAGTTGGGGTTTTTCTTTCTTTCTTTTAAATCCTTCCTTCCCTCCGTCATCCCCTCTCTGTTTTCTGCTCGGCTCGGCAGAGCAGGCCGAGGGAGGGCGAGATCCCTGTGGGGGGAGGAGGGAGAAGCTGCTGGCCAGTTCCCGTCGAGGCCCTCCTCTATCCGAACAACTCATTTACTACAAATAAAAGCAATTAATCTTAGCAGCATGCGCGGCGGGAGGCTGCACACTCAGGCGACCTCTCTATTAGCGGAAGCAGGGTGTGTGAGGTCAGAGGACGCAACGTCCAGGAGCCCTACAAGCTGGGATGTGCACAGATCACATCCCACCCAGATGGCCTGCTAAGGTGTCCCCTCTGCACCATCCCTGCCACCCGTCACTCAACCCGGGTGGGCTTACACGCCTCATCTGGTGGGGAACTCACTCTCAGCACAGGTGGCTCATATCCTCGCTGCACGTCTGCAGCCAAGACCCATGCACACCACGGGCAGCCTTCTTGCCCTGACCTCGGTTCTCCTGGCCTTCATATGCTCCTGACTCTCCCAAACCACATCTCCTCTCGGGTGAACAAATAGCTCCGACACGACACGTCCACAAATTCGGTCCATCCATCACCCACCCATCCATCCATGGGGTCAACAAACACTGTCTAGACACGCACTGGGGACGTGCCATGTCTGTGCCAGGCACAGGGACCCACAGGGGGCCCCCACTCTCCCGGAGCATCCACCCCAGTGGAAGCATGCAGAGGGTCAACACGACCATTTTAGATGGACCCGAATGCCTTACAAAGAGGGGTGTGATGGGGCCCTTTGAGAGAAGATGGCCAGGGCAAACGCTGGAACGGAGACCCGCAGGGGTGAGAACAAATGAGCCAAGTAAACCCTGAGCAGTGGGGTACTCTAGAGAGTCATTCCTGCTTCCAGAGTGTTCTCTCCATGTGGCTCCTTGTGGCACACTGGCTTGGCCTGGGCATCTCTGCAAGGGACAGAAGGAGAGGGGTGGACGTGGCTTGGGGTCTCCACAGTTATCTTTTGCCCTGCCCCCGTGGCCTGCGGAAAGCTCACGGCTTCCCAGGTGTGGTCAAGCCCGCCACCACAGCCGCATCCCTCACAGAAGGGCCAGGACTCTTCAGTCCAAAGAGCCCAGGATGAGGGATGGGAGCTGGCTCCTCTGTGCTGAACTCTTCTTTGCCACACTCCCTTCCACCCAAGGCCTGGGGAACGTCCCGGCTTCTCCCCACATCCAGCTGATAGCAGTGCATCAGTGGTATTTCTTTTTAGCTCCCGGAGCCGACACCATTGTGTTTATTTTGCTACTCACAGCAAATTCATTAACAGTAATCTAGAGGCTGACACTCTCACGTTACCATTTTTTTGCTGCCCCCTTGGTGCAGACACTGGTAGAGAAGACCTGTCTGAGGGCCATGTTGCCCCAAAGCTTGGATGCTGGGTGAGCGGGGAGCCCAACAACCCCTGGTCTCCCTCACCAGCCCACCTGTTCCCGCCCCCAGATCAGCATGCAGGTGCATTGGGTTTCCCAAGGAACCGCCTTCCTTCTCTCTCCCTCTTGTATGTGCGTGTTGTTTGAAAGCTGACTCCCTCTGAGAAGGGCAGTGTCAACGTGGGCATCGGGGAGCCTGGGAGGACAGCAGCAGGGGCAGGGTCTAACCCAGCCAGCCGGACCCCAACTTCATGTATCGATGACACGACCGGGCACGTTCCAGGAGCCGGTGGCCTCTTCTGGAATCCTTGGCCAAAGTTTGGATTTGTTGTAAATAAACTCCGTTTTTACTGCCTTCTCACAAATCATCTTTTTTTGGAACTGGTTAAAAAAAAAAGGGAAGAAAAAAACGAGCAAGTGCATAGGAGATGAGGAAATTGAAGGAGCGTGACTAATACAGAGGCACCAAAAATGAAATGAGGAAGCAAACACACGGGGCCCACTGATCTCGCAGCAACCAGAGGCGCTAGGAGAACATCACTCCCCTGAAACACTCTTCAGGCCCAAAGGCCACAGGAGGGGAGGCGCCGCGGGAGACCTGCGGGGCTGGGGGTCCCCACACAAGGACGCGGAAGCCGGGAGCCACACGGCGGACTTCCTCTCCGTGCACGGGTCTGGGTCGCAGGGGGAAAAGTGGCCCATTTCCCCCACGACGCCCTGGGGACGGCCTGCTGACTGATGGAGAAACTTCCCTCCACTCTCTCCCATTTTTCTGCCCAGAAGGCCTTTGGGCCAGGGTTCCGCGGGCTTTGGCAACAGCATCATCAAGAGTGGGATTGACCAAGACCCCACCCCGAGTGTCAGGCACGTTGTGGGGCAGGGAATTTAAGCTTTGCCCAAACCGGTGTGGCCTTTGCCCTCAGCTGCTGGGAGCTGTCTCCAGGCCCCCTGAACGTCATGCCTGAGAAGAGTGTCCATATTTTCCCCGGGGGCCTTGGCCACCAAACAGTCTAGCAGTGTGACTGACGGTGGGGGCTTTGGGTCACGTGGTTATCTGCTTGGCCTCCCCAGGGGCTGAGACTGAGGTCAGCCGTGTGGGCGGTCACCTTGATCTATGTGAGCAAGCTGCAGTAAAAATCTTGGGCCCCAAGACTCTGGGGAGCTTCCCTGGAGGGCAGCACTCCCTGTGCCCTGGCACACACTGTCACCAGGAGAGCGAGGTGTCTCGCCTCCACGGGGAGAGGTTGTCCGGGAGTCTAGTTCCTTCCTGGACTCACGTATCCCTTCCCTTCACTGATTTTAATCTGTCCATTCCCTGTAAGAAACCCTAACTGTGAGTATAGGGGTCCTTGTGAGTTCCGTGAGCCCTTCTAGCAAATCATTGGGGACCCCCAAATGCTGCAGCTGGTGTCAGCAGGGGAGTGGTCCTGGGGATCCCCCCCAAACACTGGAGAGGATGTCAGGGTGAGGGTACCCCTGGGGACAGCGCCCTCTGACCTCGCAAAGGCACACAGCGCTCACCAGAGGGGGCTCCGGAGGGAGCCCGATGGCCCAGGAGAGGTGGGTGCAGGCTGTGTGCGGGTCCTGTCCCCTCTCTCCAGCTCTGAGGCTCTGACCCCTGGGCCTCACAGTGAAGGGAGAACATTCTCCCACCTGCGGGAAGCTGCCCGGGCCAGCACCCACAGCACGACAGCTTCTCCACGGCCACATGGCACCGTGATTCATGCCCTGTGCAGAATCTGTGTCTGAAAATGCTGAATGTCGAGAAGGAACCGCAAAAGTACGCACCAAGACAGAAATAGGAGGACACAGATGAAACGAGGCTTTTGTTTGCATAGAACTTTCTGCCAGAGACCCCAAAATACGGAGGCGGGGAGGCAGAGAAGAGTGGAGGCAGCTCCTGTCCCCGAGCCATCAGAATGGTCCCCAAGCCATCAGAACAGGAGCTCTGCAAGCCTCCCGTGGAGAGCAGGGCCCCGAGAGCCTCTGCCCGCCACACGAGAAGGCCGGGCCCTCTGGACCAGAAGGTGCCCCCTCGTATCTGACCTGAATCCCTCCCTCGGTGACCGTCACTTTCCTGTTAACCTCCAACCGTGCAGCAGGGGCGGGCCAACTATTTCCAGAAAGGCCCAGAGAGCCAGTGTTTTGGGCTCTGCAGCCTTGGCTGGGGTCTCTGTCACGACCACTCAATTCTGTCTTCTGCAGAGCACAAAAGCGGTCACAGACAATATGCAAACGAGTGTGTGTGGCCCTGTGCCAATAAAACTTTATAAAATCAGGCAGCCGTGAGATTTGCCCCTCCAGCCATTGTCTGCTGACCCCTGACCCTGAGAATGGTTACTCACACCCAAAGCCCCCGAGTCCTGTCTCCAGCGCCCTTTCCCTGTCTATTGCCCTGTGCTCCAACCTGGCCTCTGGGCCAGTTTGCAATCTCTGGGAACGGGGGCGGCCAGATTTAGCAAATAAAAGTACCAGATGCCCAGTTACATTTGCATTTCAGGGAAACAACAGCTTTTTTTTCTTTTTTTTTTTTTTTTTTTGGATAAGAATATCCCATGCAGTAGTTGGGACGTACTTACACCAAAAAAAATGTTTGTTGTTTGTCTGAAATTAGACAATAACCGGGCATACATTAAAGTAACTGGGCATCCTGTATCTTATCTGGCGGCCCTATCTGGGGACAATGTGGTTCAGCACTTCCCACGGAGATCTCAAATTTTCTGCTCCTGCCTACTGAGGCCCTGGGCCAGTAGTTCTGATAAAGCCTGGGTTGGAGCAGGAAAGAGTAGTCATGCGTCCAAAATGCCAGTGGTGAACTCACTCCGTCGTTGACGAAGCGTGAAGTTGAGCCAGAACTCGCACCCGAATGGGTCCGCCTGGAGATGGTATGCCACCAGCGAGCCCGTCGTCCGGGACGGAGGCCGGGACACCTGTGTGTCCACACCCCACAGGGGAAAGAAGTCTCGTGGGCCCCCCACAGCCAGATTATGAAGGGCAGACAGGGAGGGGGGAACAGAGGGGGAAGGAGGTGGGGACAACACTGGACGACCAGGGCATCTCACCAGCTAATTTACTGGAACCAGTAATCTGCGGCCATGTAACAGAAGGCCACAAACTTAGTGGCTTAAAGCATCACCCACTCATCAGCTCAGCCTGTGGGTCAGAGTGCGGCAGGGCATGGCCGGTCCTCCGCTCACATCAGGGCACCGCTGGGCCACGTCCCCTCCTGGAGACCCCGGGGAAGCGGACTCTGGTCCCTCAGGGCTACGGGACCCAGGCCCTGTCTCTGTGACATGTGGTCCTCTGCCCTTTGAGACACATCACATCCTTCTTGTGTCTCCAATCTCTCTGCCCACCCCCCTGCATCTCTCCGTCTTTCTTTTTGTCTCTGGGTTTAAGGGCACATTGAACTCCCTGTACAATGTGGGATAATCTCCCTATTTTATGATTAACTGATTAGTGACCTTAATTGTTTGTGCTTCAGCCCCTGTTGTGTCAGGTGACGTATTCAGGACGTGGTATCACACCGTGGTCGCAGCCCAGGGACCAGGGGAAGGACTGCTTGGGGTTCACAGGGTCCCCACGTCCCCCGTGAGAAAGGGTCTCCGTGTGCACCAGACAGATGTAACCCCATCCCTGGAAATGACGCTGGGGACAGCTGCTGTTTGCAGTGGAAAGGCTCCACTCTGGGTTCTAGTTCCCAGCATTGGCTGCTCTGGGGCCTCCTGAGGGGTTGTGCCGGACATTCGGCTCCCGGACCCCTGAGGCTAGAGCTTTGTCGTCATTTGAATGCAGGACGCAGGGTCCCCAGCAGAAACCTGCCATCTCCCAACATCACATGGGCAAAGCGGTAGAAACAGTTTTCCATCTGGAATGAACCCAAGACAAAAATATCCGGCTGAGTGTGGCCCTTTGAGGCTCCTGGTGGTTTGACTGTTTTGTTTCTACTCGATATGCATGGAGGTCCTTACGTCACAGTGATTGGGGTCCAATAACCTCAGTGACGCTGGCAGCCTAAGGTCCAGCGGTGGAAGGCCCATGTGACCGCCGGGTCCTTCTTCCACCCGGCACAACGTGCATGTGCCCCACGACACCCCCCCCCCATAAAAACCCACACCCTGGGAGGCGCCGGACTGCTCAGCTTAAATGTGCACATCACAACATGACCCACGAGCAGGCAGGACTCTGAGACCCGCTGCGCCCAAGCCCACAGGAACCCCCGGGACAGAGGGCAAGGGTGCTGTGAGGGAGCTCACCGAAGGAACAGGGGATCATGAGAGTGCTCACTTCGAACGTCTCTGCCCTTGCCAGGCACCTGAGCGCAAAAGCGGGAGGTCCGCACCACGGGTCCCTGGTTAGATCATTACAGTGAAAGCGGGCTCTAACCAGCTTCCCTGTGAAATGCTGTGTTCCCATTAATTACATTTTCTGGTTACCCAGGGATTCAATTTTGTTCAGTCTCTGCATCTACAAAAGCAGGAAAAATAATGGGCCAATATCTTTTGGATTAGAAGCACAGCTAACGAGGTTTCCATGCCACATGCCATCATCCTGTGATGAATGAGAACTTGACGGGGCACAGACTGGGAGAGGTGCCCAGAGAGGACAGCAGGACCCAAGAGACTTCCCTGCCCTCACTCCCCGGCTGTGCTCAGGACATCAGACCGTCCTGAACCTGCGAGCCCACGGCTGTCAGATGGGGTGGTACATATACACACAGTACAAGATACGCCCTAAGTCCCTCACCACAGTCAAGTGCTACTGTTGCTTTGAGGACTGTCTTCCTGTCCTCACAATGTCAATACTGTGATCATTCTTATACCGCGGACCTCAGTTTCTTCTTCTATATCAAGTGAGCAAAACCACCCAAAGTCTACTCATTGCTGTGAAAAGCAAGCAAAACAATGCCTGGGGAGTGTGACGCATGCTTTAAAGTACCAGGAAGTGTTACTATCCCCACCCGTCTCTACAGAGCAGAGATGATGGGTACAAGTTTGGGATATTCTCAGATGATTTGCATGCCAGGACATCCCTCAGAGATCATTTCCAAACACTTAAATCCCCAGTGTGGACGAAGTCTGTGCCCTGCCCCCCCCCCTGCCCCCAACAAGGGAGAAGGCAAAAGAGCATCCCGGAAAACCGTGGTCCAGTTCATTCGGGTTTGCTCCCGGTTTCACGTGTCTTCCTGAACAGGTGACCCAGCGGGCTCTTGGGGCAGGAAACGGCGGAGGGACGAGGCTGGCGGTGAGACCGGGTGCTGGAACAGGGGCGGGGGGCAGGGGAGGCAGCAGCTCCCCGGGAGCAAGTGGCAGTGTGGTTCTGTGCCAGCCAGACGCTGCTCTCAATGAAAAGCGACAGGTTCAACAAGCCGGGTCGTCACGGGAGAAGCTCCAAGTTCACGGCACGTGGCTGGGTCACAGAGGTCCCGCATTCCTGCAGGGTCCGGGCTGGTATCCGGCTAAAAGGATAAACGTCGGCTCAGGTACTTTTCAATAGACCATCCAGCTCAGCTTTGAGGTCCAGGAAGAGGGGAAAGCAAAAGTCACCGAGAATAAGATTCATCCCAGGGGCAATTGCTTTAATCCATTCCCAAAATGGCTCATAATCCCTCTTTAGTGTAGAGCTTATAAAAAGTGCTGCTTCTCACCCAAGCCTCCTCCTTGGGGATGTGTTAGGAGTAAAGACAGAACAGCTGCTCCTTGCCCGGCCCACAGGCAAAGCAGAGGCCTGTCTGCTCTGTGACGGGGTGGGGGGCTGGGCTGGCTGTCACCTGTCACCGAGCAGCCACCAGCGCGCCAGGCACCGGGCTGTGCTTTTCACGCGGTCGCCGTGCTCCCAGCCCTGGGCGGTGCGACACCCCCACTGCCCCCATCCTTCAGAGGAGGAAACTGAGGCTGGGAGGGAGCGTGGGCGCCGCCCCGGGCCACACAAGCCCGTGTTTCGTAAGTGCTGGTGTGAGGGCCAGGCAGCCCAGAGAACTGAAAACCAAGACGGAAACGGACCCCCGCACGCCCCTGTCACAGCAGCCAAAAGGTAACAACCCAAATGTGCGTCGGTGGAGGGAGCAGACGACAAAACGCGGTCTACCCCCACGAGGGACTAGTATTCAGCCCTTAAAAGGAAGGAAACGCGGATGCACACTGCAGTGCGGCTGGCGCTCAGAGCGGCACGCGCAAGGAAGGGAGCCAGACGCAAAGGTCACACGGCGCATGCTTCCACAGGCGGGAAGTGTCCAGAACAGGCAAATCCAGAGGCAGAGAGCAGACTGGTGGTTGCCGGGGAAGTGGCGAACAAAAGCTAACGGACCCCGCCTGCCTGCAGGAAGATGAAAACATTCTGGAAGCAGCTAGTGGTGACGGCGATATGACAGTATTGGACACGTGCTAAATGCCACTGAAGTGTAGACCTTAAAATGGTTAGTTTTATGTTACGGGAATTTCACCTCAATAAAAAAATTTTTTTTTTATTTGGCTGAGTCTGATCCCTCCTGTTGGCTGAGCCTGGGTCCCTCCTGTTGGCTGAGCCTGGGTCCCTCCTGTTGGCTGAGTCTGGGTCCCTCCTGTTGGCTGAGTCTGAGTTCCTCCTGTTGGCTGAGTCTGGGTCCCTCCTGTTGGCTGGGTCTGGGTCCCTCCTGTTGGCTGGGTCTGGGTCCCTCCTGTTGGCTGGGTCTGATCCCTCCTGTTGGCTGGGTCTGGGTCCCTCCTGTTGGCTGAGTCTGTTCCATCCTGTTGGCTGAGCCTGAGTCCCTCCTGTTGGCTGAGTCTGGGTCCCTCCTGTTGGCTGAGTCTGGGTTCCTCCTGTTGGCTGAGTCTGGGTCCCTCCTGTTGGCTGAGCCTGAGTCCCTCCTGTTGGCTGAGTCTGGGTCCCTCCTGTTGGCTGAGTCTGATCCCTCCTGTTGGCTGAGCCTGAGTCCCTCCTGTTGGCTGAGCCTGGGTCCCTCCTGTTGGTTGAGTCTGGGTCCCTCCTGTTGGCTGAGTCTGGGTCCCTCCTGTTGGCTGAGTCTGGGTCCCTCCTGTTGGCTGAGTCTGGGTCCCTCCTGTTGGCTGAGTCTGATCCTTCCTGTTGGCTGATTCTGGGTCCCTCCTGTTGGCTGAGTCTGTTCCATCCTGTTGGCTGAGCCTGAGTCCCTCCTGTTGGCTGAGTCTGGGTCCCTCCTGTTGGCTGAGTCTGAGTTCCTCCTGTTGGCTGAGTCTGGGTCCCTCCTGTTGGCTGAGCCTGAGTCCCTCCTGTTGGCTGAGTCTGGGTCCCTCCTGTTGGCTGAGTCTGAGTTCCTCCTGTTGGCTGAGCCTGAGTCCCTCCTGTTGGCTGAGCCTGGGTCCCTCCTGTTGGCTGAGCCTGAGTCCCTCCTGTTGGCTGAGTCTGGGTCTCCTGTTGGCTAAGTCTGAGTTCCTCTTGTTGGCTGAGTCTGGGTCCCTCCTATGAAGTCCAAATATGCTCCATGGCCACCGACATGAATTCCACCCCCTGTGACTCAGTAGGGCCCTGGAATTTCTACACAAGAGGGGGGTCTCAGACTAATGGGAGGGGCTGAGGGAGATCACCGAGGGTATAGCAGGAAGCCCACTCTCCCTGTTGTCTCTCCCCACTGCCCTGGACTTCTGTCACTGACAAATGAGTGAAGGATAATAAAGTGCAGGCAGGGCCCAGCAAGAATGCTCACCAGAGAGGCTGTGCCCCAGGCACATCGGCCCCAGACACAGCCCGTCTCCCGGCTGGGGTGCCTGAAGACGCACAGCACACAGGACACGGGAAGGATGTGCCCATGCTCCCCAGATGTCCCTCCCAGAACTGCGGCCCGCCATGCAGTGGCCCAGTCAAGTTCCACTGGGAGTCCTGAGGTGCCACTCTGCAGAGCTTGTGTGGCCTTAGGAAAAACTGCTGAACCCTGCAGTGCCTCAGTTTACCCATCTGTGAAATAAGATTAATGGTATTTCCTGACCTTGGAGGGCTTTGGAGAGATTTTGTTAATTAAGGTTCCAAACTACTCAGCAGCTGATGGACGAACAGGGAGGATTTATTCACTGATTTTCAAGTCCACTGCCCCTGCCCCACTGCATTCCACACACACGTGCACACACGGACACACACATACTCCAAACACACGGACACACACATAGACAGATACACACACATATTCCACACGCACACAAACACAGGCACACATACTCCACAACACACACACGTGCACACACACAGCTTCCTCTGAAGCTATTTTAGCTTCACGGCCACACAGGTTTGGACCACCCCGAGCACAGTACCTGGGGAGGAACAAGCCCCCGAAGTGTCCCTGCTTCTATGTGAAACATGCATTGAACTCATCACCTTGCACGTTGGGGGCTTTTCTCGAAATGCCAATGTGGGTGCCGAGAGGGCAGGATGAGTGGGGGTGGGCTTCTCCAAGGGGAAGGGTGGGAGGGGCCTCTGAGGGTGGGAAAAATGCAGAAACAGGGACAAAAAGAAAGGTGTGGGGGTCGGAGCAGGTCGGGCGCTGTCCCGGTGGGGTCTCACGCCTGTCCCCTCCCTAAGAGTAATTCCGAGGGAGAACAGACCAGACACTCACCACACAGCCATGCCTCCGACGGAGGGGCCCGGCTGGGCTGTCTTCCCGACCCGAGCCCCTCCCCATCTGGGGTCTCCCGGGGCCCCCACGGGGGGCTGGCACAGAACCGCAGGCCCTGATGGGGTGGGGGGGGCTCCGGCAGGCCCGCTTGCTCCCTGGGGGTCTCTCCATGGCTGCTGGCACCCCCTGTCCCCCTGAACACCCCGGGGTGATGGAGCAGTGCTCCCCCAGGACCCCCCGGGGCTCCCAGCCTGGGGAGGGAAGCCCGAGTCCTGATGTGCCTCCTCCCTCTGGTGTCCCACGAGCACGTGCTGCTCAGCTGTGCAAAACCTGCAGCCCGTGCCAGATGCACCAGCTCCGCCCACACCTTGCACCTGGGCTCCCCCCAGAGCCAAGAGGTGGGGAGTCGGCAAGTCACTTAACCGCCGGGGGCCTCGGCGCCCCTATGAGGCACCGGCACGAGAAGACCAGGCACCCTCGTGCCTCTGCCTGGATGCACCCTCCTTCTTGGGCCCACTTCCTTCCTTCTACTCCTCCTTCCTGATGGGGGTCAAGCGTCACTTCCTCCAGGAAGCCTTCCCAGTGGCTGCAGGTAAAGCCACAGGCTTCTTCCTCTTGGCTCCTGAAATGTCACTGGTGCCTCTGCCCCGCTCCCCTCAAATGATCCCCCCAGACCAGGGTAGGGTTCTCCCGCGCCCGTGCCCAGCACAGCACCTGCACGCGAGGGGCACTTCACCTTTGTCTGCGGAAGGGAGCCATCCTGGGCCCCACCAGGCCCAGAGCCAGCCTAGGCTGCAATCCTGGCGACCGCCCAGGTGGCCGGTGCTACAAAACCATAGCCCTGAACTACCTCCCTTGTCACCCTGGACATGGGAACCTGAAGAGGAGACACGGTCACAGTGAGCTTGGGGCTCCGGGTTCCTGAGCATCAGGCTACCGTGCAGAGAATCTCATTAGCCTGGAAGACGCTGAGGGAAGAAGGAGGCTGCATCTGTGGGGGCTGAAGGAGACCTCCGGGGTGGCAACGGGCAGTAGATCGGCCCGGCGCGGGGCTCTAACCGGGAGCCTGCAAGCGCGCCCTGCAAACCTGCAGGGTGTAATGCCACAGCATCGGGGGGCACCCGGGCGCCTAATGGGGCCGCTCCATCAACATTTTCTGGGAGTTTGAAATGCGGTGTCATAAAAATAAACATGCTTACTCTTGTCTTGCATAATTGGCTCCCTAAAGAATCCTTGCGTTCTGAAAGCCACCATGTCCCTCGGCAGGAAGTACAGCTTTTTTCAGCATCTGGGTACAGTCCTGCGTTTTCTCGTCACGAAAAAGAGGGGGTGGGGGAGTGGGGGAAAGCGAACTCCTGGGTGGGCTCTCCCCCGCCTCGCTATTCCATACTCCGTGCCAAGTGCTGGGACAGGGCTTTCGGCTGAGGCTTTTGGCCACAAGGCTGGCCTTGCAATACGGACACAGGATGCCTCTGCCTGGGAACCGATTCTGTTTTAGAAAAGTCAGTTTTAAAAGAGAGTAGTTGCATGTCAATGGAGCCTATCGGCCCGGGGAATCTCTTCACCTTTGCTAAGACGATCTGGGAGATTGAAACTGTGGCCTGAGGTTTATTTTTGATCGCAGGTGGTCGGCCCAGGAGGGCGGGACTTCACGTGAAAGGTGAGCCAGGCTATCTAGATGCTATTTAGGGGCCCAGGCAGAAGCACTTTGGAGCCAGTGGAGTGTCTGCGAAGGTTTTCCTAAGGAAACAGAAGCAGGTGCAGACATGACCTGCTCCCTCCCCCAAATCACCAGTTACTTCCCAGGGCTGCTCCCTGGCCTTCATGGGGACAGTGCTCCCCACCCACCTCCAGGAGGAGAGCGCTGTCTGGGGGCCCCGCGGCCAACCGTGGGGCAGAACTGACCAGCCGCGTTCACTCCTCCGTGGCTACCCAGCTGGTCCCCAGGAAGACCCGACTTCAGGGACGCTGTCCCCCCCCGAACCACGTGGACGGGCTTCTGTTGTCACAAGGGCACACTCCGTAGCCATCACCTTTCCCGCCAGGCTCAGAATACGCGAAGGTCAGGACGTGTCATTTTCACCTCCCTATCCTGGGTGCCCGCGTGTTCTCCGCACAGAGTCGGGGAGGCAGGACACTGGCCTTCGATGCTGGGCTCCAATCCCACGTTTTGCCGCCTGCCTGGGCCTGGTGGATGTCACGTGCCTTGAATACAACCAACAGCCGTGCACTGCCTTCCAGAAAGGTAAGGGCAGGATGTGACGGTGCAGAGGACAAGCGGCAGGGCCCAACAGCCCGGGTGTGAGCCCTGTCTCTGCTGTTCCCTTGTTGTGTCACTTGGACAGATCACCCAACCTCTCCGAGCCTCCGCGGGGAAGAGGACATAATTAAGTGCCTGTGTCACAGCAGTGCTGGAAGGACAAGTTAAGATGGGTCAAGTGTTGGGACAGTGCCTGGAACACCGTAATCAGGCACTCACAATAAGCACTCGCCAACATGCACGTGCCTCCGGGAGGGTGTCCAGTCCACCCCAACTCACAAGCTCTGTCTTCGGACCTTCTGGGGAGGGAGGGCAACTCCCTGGCACAGCGTAGATACGACGACCAGTCGGTGGGCACCCTTTCTCTCCAAGCCTCGGAAGAATGCAAAACCCTCCTCGACACGGAGCTCGAGGAGGCTACCACCAGTCAGCTCTGGTCCCCGGAGTGGGGTCTCCTCACCCGCCCAGGTCTGGGAAGCCCCTGCTTTTGACACCAGCAGTTAGGCCGGCATCTGGGAGCAGAGACCCTGTAGGGCCAGCTGGGCCATGACTCCTGCCCAAGCCCACGGGACCAGCCCGGGAGGGACGCCAAGAGCCCAGCCTCCTCACGGCCCCCTACCGGACACGCGGGCTTGGGATAACCGGTAAATGTACTGTCTCCTCGCATAATAGTAACTAGTCACTTCACTTCTTCCTCTGTTCAAACCAGGTTCTTCAAAGCTCCCAGCTCCCCCTGGAACTAACCCCACCTTGGCACACACACGCGGCATCTACAGGCCTGTGCTTACGGACGGCATAGCCCCTTCCATCTACAAAGATGTGCTAAAGCCCTTCGCTCTAAGGTACTCCCTGGGGGTGGACTCCCCTAAACTTGCACCACTGTCCCGCCGGAAGGGAGTCCTCGATCCCAGGTAAGCACAGCTGCCTCCCCCAGGCCCCGTGGAAAGGCCCGTGCAGCAGACAAGGCTCAGAGGCCGGGGGACATTCTGCAGGACCACCTGCCAGCCCCCTCTACTCCAGTCCCAGGCCACACACTGCCCTCCTCCAGCCCTGGGGGACCACACCACGCTCAGCTCAGCAGGGAGCCCTTCTTTTAAAAAAAAAAAAAATGTTTATTCATTTATTTTGAGAGAGAGAGCAAGAGTGTGAGCAGGGGAAAGGTAGAGAGAGAGAGAGAGGGAGAGAGAGAGAATCCCAAGCAGCCTCCACACCGTCAGTGCAGAGCCCAACGTGGCGTTCAAACCCACGAACCATGAGATCATGACTTGAACCGAAACCAAGAGTCGGATGCGTAACCGCCTGAGCCCCGCAGGAGCCCCGAGCCGGGAGCCCTTCTAATGAGTCACATGTTCCCCTTCGTGGTATCTTTGCACCAAGGCAGAACACAAAGCTTTGCTCTCCTTTATCTCTTCAAGGCGAGACACCATTGACACTCAATAAATGTTTATCAAATGAAAAATGGACAAATAAACAATGGCTTGTGTGCAGTCAGCCCCTTGTTTAGAGCAAAGGGAAGGAGCAAATCCAAACCCAGGGGTGGAATCCTGGACCCCTGCCCAGTGCATTGCCACCGCCTCGGTAACACAAGGGGGCTTCTCCGACCGCCGCACCCCAAAGCCTTGCTGTCTGTGCTTACAGGGTCCTGGGGCAGCAAGGGGGGGGGGGGCGAGAGCAATGTTCACAGCTGCATGACTTGTGCGAGCCTCAAAGGAGAAAGAAACCAAGCTCCCGTTAACCAGCCAATGGACAAACCGACAGGGGTACGTCCGCAAACGGAATGCCACTCAGAAAGAACAGAGAACAAAGAGCCACGCTCCAACCCACAGAATCCTCACGGACATGAGGCCGAGTGAAGAAAGCACGTGCGCGATGGCACGTGGTAGGTTTCCATGTTCGAAATGCCCGAACAGGCAAATCCACAGAGACCAAAATCAGATCAGAGGTCGCGTGAGTCTGAAGGTAGAAATGGGGATTGGCTGTGAACAGAACCGGGGATCCCATCGGGGGCGACAGACGCGTTTGCACACACGGCAAATTTACTAAAGCTCATCGGATCGTACACTCAAAATGGGGGAATGCTACGGGATATAAATTATACTCCAATAGGGGCGCCTGGGTGGCGCAGTCGGTTAAGCGTCTGACTTCAGCCAGGTCACGATCTCGCGGTCCGTGAGTTTGAGCCCCGCGTCGGGCTCTGGGCTGATGGCTCGGAGTCTGGAGCCTGTTTCCGATTCTGTGTCTCCCTCTCTTTCTGCCCCTCCCCCGTTCATGCTCTGTCTCTCTCTGTCCCAAAAATTAAAAAAAAAAAAAAAATTATACTCCAATAAATAAACATGCGCACGCACGCACACACGCAGCAGACAATCCTTCTGCCCAGACTTATGTCATGTGAACCCAACCTCCTCAGTGTGGCCATTCATTCATTTCCGCGGTGTAATTTCACAAGAGCTCTCAAGAGGGGCCTCCGTGGAGTTGCTGACATATTTTTTTTTAATTATTAAGTAGGCTGAATAACAGTGTCTGTGTCACAGACATGTTTTCACCCCTTTGTGACATTTCGTCAATTCTTTGCTACGAAACAGTCCCTCATTTAGACTATAAAACTTCTACCTAAAAGTCTGGTTGCCGGAAGGACGCGTGATTCTGACATCAGCTGGGCACAAGGACCTGACGCCACAGCAGGTGGGCCCCTCCAGTTCTGTTTGTTGTGTGTTTGTTTTGGATTTTGTTTTTGTTTTTCCCAAAGGGGCACTGTGTAACATAACCGAAAGAATGAGAGGTAGATTTTATACAAAACGTGGGAGCCATACGGGGCAATGGTAAGAACACGAATAGACCTGGGAGTCCATGAAACCTGGGTTCGAGTCTCAGCTCTCAGGGCGCCTGGCTGGCTCAGTCAGTTGAGCGTCCAACCCTAGATTTTGGCCTGCATCATGATCTCACGGTTCGTGAGTTCAAGCCCCACATCGGGCTCTGTGCTGACAATGTAAAGCCTGCTTGGGATTCTCTCTCTCTCTCTCTCTCTCTCCCCCTCTCTGCCCCTCCCCAGCTCGCTCGCTCGCTCGCTCTTTCTTTCAAAAGGAAGTAAATAAACTTAAAAAAAAATCAGAGCTCTCTTGCTAGCTAGCTGTGTGACCTTAGGCAAATCACTTAACCTCTCTGAGCTTCAGTTTCCTCCTTTGTAAGGGAAGAGCAACCATGCCCACGCTGCAGGGTCATCATGAGGATCCTGAGGACGGGCCAAGAGGACGGGGGTTGGCTGGGTCACCTAGCACAAAGCTTGGCTTGTGACAAGCTCAGGAACTGCGGTGGCCTGGCGCCTCCTAGCTAAACCTGAATGGATGGAAAGAGAAGCCGCGGGTCCAGCCCATGGGGTCACAGAAGCTCACGACCAAATCCAACGTAGAGCCTTTGGAATGATGCAAAGCTCCCCATTCAACACGCATTTACAGAATGCACGTCCTCGTGCATGCGCACACACACACACACACACGTGTGCGCACTCATTCATGCTTGTACACGTGCGCCCATGCACACACAACACACTGCAGTGCTTTTCTCATAAAGACCAAAAGGAGGGGCGCCTGGGTGGCGCAGTCGGTTAAGCGTCCGACTTCAGCCAGGTCACGATCTCGCGGTCCGTGAGTTCGAGCCCCGCGTCGGGCTCTGGGCTGATGGCTCGCAGCCTGGAGCCTGCCTCCGATTCTGTGTCTCCCTCTCTCTCTGCCCCTCGCCCGTTCATGCTCTGTCTCTCTCTGTCCCAAAAATAAATAAACGTTGAAAAAAAAAAAAAGACCAAAAGGAAATGTAAACAAGCAAAGCCACAGACCATTGCCTTCACCAACCTGAGGCTCACGTCTTGCTGATCTGGAAACCAACTGTTTCCGTCCGCGTTCGACTCCAAATCCTCGGAGCATGGTCTTGGAGCCACCCTACGTGCCAGGGCTGGAAAGTGGGACTGTCCCCAAAAAGGCTGCTCTATTTTCAGAGCTGACCTGATTTATATAAGGATCTGGACGGGTCTTCTTATCCAATAATTATGCACCAGGTCATTTATGACTGTCACTGATGATGGATCTCATCACATTAGCCACACGGCACATTCACATGCTGCTCTATTTTGCATTCTAAAGAATGTGGCAAAACGACATGGCCACTTTCATAAAGTATTGTTTTTGCCCCTTGCCCCACTTCCACAGGACCCGACCATCGTTCATTCCAAACACATGGTGCCTACCCGTTACACCTAACCCCCAATCAGATGCCAATCTCTGGCAGATAAGTAGAGGCTATTCGTTCCTTAATTAAGTTTTTATTTTAAGTTAATCGTAGATTTTCACAAGCACTGTACTATGTAATACGGAGAGATCCTGCAGCCCTTACCCGGCTTCCCCAGCAGCAACATCTTACAAAATCAGGGCACAAAGACATAAGCAGGATATTGGCATTGCTGTGACCGAGAGGGTCGCAACGATCCCTCGTGCTGCCCTGATGGAGCCACATTATCTTCCCTCCGACTCCCTGCCCCCTCTCGCGCCCTGGCAATGACCACCCGGTTCATTTCACCCTTTGAAAGATGCTGTGGAGCCGCCATATTGCTTGTGGGGCTTCTAGACTGGCTTGTTCACTTAGCGTCCTTCCCGGATGGTCGTGCAGGTTGTTGGCTGTATCGGGAGTTCTTTCATTGTGATTGTTGGGCACTATTCCACGGTGTCAACGTACCCCAGTTTGCTAAGCCATTCGCCCCACTGAAGGGCATCTGGATCGTTTCCAGTTTGAGGCTCTTACGAACAGAGCTGCCGTAAAACGTGTGCGCCGATCTTCAGGGGAACACGTCTGCATTTCTCTGGCGTGAACGCCCAGGAGCGAAAACCTCAACCGCATGGCAACTCCACGTTCAGCGTCGTCAGAAACTGTCAAATTGCCTTCGAGAGCAGCTGTAACCATTGTGCCTTCCCGCCAGCGGTGTGGGAGGGACTCAGTTTCTCTACGTCCCTGCCAGCGTCCCATTGCCAGTAGTTTTTGTTTCAGCCATTCTCACAGATGAGAAGTGACATTGAACGTCTCTCCCCATGCTTTTCGACTAACTGGCACTCCCGTTTGGTGAAGCTTTTTTCACCTGCTTCTAATTGGATTGTTCAACTTTTTCACTGCTGCGTTTTGAGAGGGGTTTATGTTTTCAGACACTAGCCCTTTGTCAGGTATGCGGTTTGCGAACATTCTCTCCCACTCTGCGATGTGTCTTTCCACCCTCATAGGAGAGTCTTTCACAGAGAAAATTATAAACCCTTGATGAGATCCAATGTATTAGTTTTTTTTTCCCTTTTATGGATTATGATTTTGGTGGCAAGTCTGAGAGCTCTCTGCCTAGTCTCACATCTTGAATAATTTCTGTTTTTTTTTTTCCTAAAAGCTTTTCCAGTTTTACATTTTACACGTAATTATGTAACCCATTTTGAGTTAATTTTGCATTAGATAGGAGACCTAATATCAAGGTTCTTGTTTGTTTGTTTGCTCTTGGCTATGAATGTCCTACTGTTCCAGTACAATTAGTTGGAAAATGCTATCTCTCCTCTACTGAATTAGCACCTTTATCAAAAATCAGCTGGGCATATTTGTGGGAATCTATCTGTGGAAAAATCTATATATCTGTTCCTCCATTAAGACACACAGTCTTGATTATGGCAGCTACATAATAAGCCTTGTAATCACACTGATTCCTCTCACTTTATTATTCTTTTTCAAAGCTGTTTTAGGTATCGCTAGTTCCCCTCCCTTCACATATGCATTTTAGAAGAATCTCATCTACGCGTGCAAATGTTTTGCTGGATGTTGATAAGAATTATGTTAACCTTCTATATCAGTTTGAGAAGTGACCTCCTTCCTTGAGTCTCTCTGTCCATGAACATGGTATGGCTTTCCATTATTTAGATTCTTCTTTGATTTCTTCCATCAGCACCACATAGCCCTGGGCACGCAAGTCATGAGCATAACACGATTCGTTAGGTCTACACTGAAATGTCTCGTTTTGGGGGAGTGACTGTAAATGCCACTGCATTTCTTATTTCAGGGTCCAGGTGTTTGTTACTAATAGATGGGAATGCGATTCATTTCTCTTGTGTCCTCCAACCTTGCTGAAATCATTCATTAGCTCTAGAAGGTTTTTTTTTTAATAGATTACATGAGACTTGCTGTGTGGACAATCACATCATCTGCAAATAGGAACAGTTCTAGTTCTCCCTTTCTGTATGTCTTTTCTTGCCTTTTCATCCTCTGTCCCCTCTGGCTAGGACTTCCAGCACTGTGCTGAATGAGAGTGAGTGAGAGCAGACATCCCCGGCTTATTCCTGATCTCCAGGAGAAAAGCTTCCAGTTTCGTAGCATTAGGCGTGAAGTTAGCTGTGGGCTTTGTGGAGAAAGTGAGCCTCTGTTCCTATACCTCTGGCAGTTCTCACGGACAGATGCTGAATTCATCACATGCAGAGGCTCATATGGTGTTTCTGCTTCAGTCTTTCATTTGACAGATTGCCTTGACCGACTTTCAAATGTGGAGCCATTTCTGTACCCCTAGAATAAACCCCACATGGTATACGCTTCTTTCCACATACGGTGAAACATGGTTTGCTAATATCTCGTTAGGGATTTTTTATTTTTTATCAGCAGCCAGGTTCTCATGAGGCACGGTCCCCCCTTTCTTATTAGACGCCTAACCCTGTGAACACAGCAAGCGTCCTTCTGCGGGAGGAGTTTTGTTTTAAGAACTGGTCTTTGCACCTGGAGTTGGAGCTCCCGGTATAAGTGTTTTTTTTTTTAAGTTTTTTTTTTTTTTAATTTATTTTGAGAGAGAGCATGAGTTGGGGAGGGGCAGAGAGAGAGAGAGAGAGAGAGAGAGAGAGAGAGAATCCCAAGCAGGCACTGAGCTGACAGGGCAGAGCTCAATATGGGGCTTGAACCCATGAACTGTGAGATCATGAACTGAGCCAAAATCAAGAGTCGGGCACTCAACGGACTGACCCAGCCAGGCCCTCTATAAGTGCATTGATGTCCACTGGTCTCCAAAGTGCCCAACACACACACACATAACACACACACACACACACACACACACACACACACACGCACACACACACCTTTATCTGGAATAATATTCCTAAACGTCTTCATTAGAACCAGACCTTGGCAATTTACCATTTGTCCTCCTCTCACGAGACCTGAGGTGGCACAGACTCTCAGGATCACATAGGTGATAAGCGCTAAGTTCAGGGGAGAGAATGAAGGCCTGCCCTTGGGTCAGGTCTGGTGCGCACGCGGCCGGAGAAGCCCCGGGGATGTCTGTCACCCCCGGGTGTGTTCCTTCGGGAGCCGCTGGTACATTCCAGCCGATGCTGGCTCTGGGGCACCCTGGGGCACCACCCTGGAACTGTCCTTCTAGGGGGTCAGCTCTCCCTTCGGAAGGTGACCGGCCTTCTGTCTTATTCTCTCATTTGCTGTCTTAGCCCTCCGCTGGCTGTCCGCTGGCCTGCGACACCTCTGTTACTAGTCAGCAGGCTCCGTCACCCCCTCTTAAGTCCCCAAAAGCACTTCCTTACAACCCAGTATGGGAACGGCTCCAGAAGGTGTGAACCACCTACCTGCAGGCCAGCTGTCTCTCACCTGGAACGACTGGGCCCGAAGGCCGTTAGCTGTTGCCTCAGCCCTCGCTCGGTGCTCTACCTGCATCACTGGCCTGACCAGGCACAGAGGATGTGGCCCGCACAGCAATTGTCCACTGCTGGCCAGCCCGACCCTCTGCGGAGCTCATACTAACGAGCGACGGCACCGAAGTCCCACATTGGTTGGGGGGAGGGGTGGCAGGCTCTGAAACATCTCCTTTTGTCACTTCTGAGTCTCCACAGGACACTGTCCAGTATGACAACCCACAGCCCCCTGAGGCTCCCAAGTCCCAGCCGTGGCCCATATTCTCTTCCTACCAGACGGTGCTGATCTCTGCTCTGGCGACACTATTTCTACCCCGACACGTATGCCCCCCCATTACTGGAGTGTGGGGTCTTCGAGGGCAGAAACCTTCTTATTTTGGAGTCTGCACGGCACCAGCCCCCAGGCACGCGGGAATCAGGAGCGGACTACAGGTGTGGATGAAATGAATACGAGATCGGGGATCGGGGCGTCATCTCTCGGGTGCACAGACATTTAAGGCGGACGTGTCAGATTAGCTAAGAGTCGCCAGGCCGCCCGTGCCACTCCGTGACTCATTTTATGACCGCGTATTTGCAGCTTTCGACCCCCTGTGCCCATTTTTCCCACCCCCACCCCACACTCCAGCAACCACCAGTGGGGGGAAAAATTCTGTAACTGAGCGAAGGGCTGGACGCCGATTCGACTTACAAACACCGGATCATCCAGCTGGGCACCTGAAACTAAGATAACGTGGGTCAGTTTTGCCCCAACGTTTTGAGAAAAGCAGACACGTGCTATCTGGTCCGGCACAAATTCTGCAGCTCACCGTTGGGACAGGAGCACAGGGGCCAGAGGTGTGTGTGCATCACGACCGCTCCTCAACATCTACCTACCCGCCCACCTGTGGACTCACAGACTGACCGGAACCTTCTCTTTCAAAGGAGCTGCCTCCGTCAGCTCCACGTTTTCCTAGTCCCGCGCATGAACCCACCTTCCCGTCCCCGAAAAAGCCAAAGGGACGGGAGAACGGAGTCCAGTTGTGAGGCCAATAGTTTGCATTTAACCCCATGCCCACCCTCACCTCACATCTCCCCAACCTCCCTCGGTGGTACCTTCCCCCTCGACCCCACCGCCACCCCTGTGCCACCTGCCTTCATATTTCCTTCCCATCTACAGCCACTCCTCCTCCCAGACATTTAGATATCGGATACTGTCACTCCTAGCAAACCCGTGATGACTGATAGGGCTCAATAAGGATTGCTTTTTTCCCAAACATGTCTGCATTCCAATTGTGACTAAATCTCACAGCAAAGAAAAGAATCTCTAAGGGTGGAAATGTGAGCTCCAGGAAGTAGGGTGGAAGAAATGGTGTACCTCTTTGGGGCAGGACAGGGCCTACACCTGAGGCAGGTCCGGCTGGGAATTCCTTTCCTACGCCTCAGAGTTAAGGACGAGTAACCACAGGGCAAGACTTGACGAAGCAAGGGCACGGTGCCAGACGGACACGTTTACTCAGGCGCAGACGTCTCCTGAGCTATTGCTGTGTGCCACGCACTCTTCTCAGGAGGCAGTAAAGGACGAGGCTCAGTCCCTGCCCTCGTGAGCCCACAGTCCAGAGACCAGGGCCGCTCTTCCGGGCAAAGCAGGAAGCCCGAGCACCGGTTTCCAGGGGACACACCCCCTTAGTCTCCAAGGTCCCCGCGCTTCGCTTTCCAGAAGCCCCTGAGGTCACGCACAGGCCCAAGCACTGACTCCCCCGGGGGGGGGGCCGGCAACAAGGCTTCAACAGCCACATGGGCCAGGCAACTGTCCACACGGGGTGGGAACAGAGGGGGGGCAGAGGGGCAGTGGGTCCTGCCACACCAGTGCTCCCTGGCTGGCCACAAAGAATTGCAGCAAAGGGCAGACGTCCGAGCGAGCGGACAGCACAGGTATGGTGGACGACAGGCTGGGAGGGCAGAAGCAGGGATGGACCCAGCATGGCTGCCACCAACCTTTCCTGGGGGGTGGGGGGGGGGCGGGGAACAAAGTGACACCCTCTGCAGAGTGTAGGCAGGGGACACAAATGCAAATACTAGCCCAGCACCCCCTCCCCGGGTCCCCTTGGTCCAGTGGCAGGACCCTGCCCTTTGCCAACACGGGACTCCCACCCAACCTGCCACCCCCGTGCTGGGCTCGCCTTCAGTGCCGGAGAGGCTCACAGTGATGAGGATCCCCTCCCCCCATAGAGCAATGTTGGGCCTCCGGCTCCTCAGTCTCCCGGAGCCCTTGCCAGAGAGAGAAGACAAGACCCAGCAACCCAGCACAGCTCACCGGGCCCGTCCAGGGGCTGCTGGGACACGATCAGGCAGCTGGCCCCAATCCTGCACCCTCCTCTGGAAGGGGTTTGGGGAGCCTGGCGGTGAAGAAATACCCCACTGTTTCTCGCCGATTGCCGGAGCGCAGAGTGCTGGCCCAAGTGGGGGGCTGGGGCAGCCAGGCCTCCTGCAGGCGATCACATCCGATCCCGCCCTGACATGGCAGGAGAACCGGGCAGCCCGGCCCCCCAACCCCAGGGCCCCCGAAACTCTGACAGGGGCAGGCTGCAACCTCTGACTTTCTATTAACTGAGACTTAATCTGAGTTACGTAACTGCCGGTCCCCACTCGGGCGGCCTCATGACTCACCGACTCCTTTGAATTCCTGGAAGGGGGTCTTAGAGGAGGAGAGTCAGTGGGCCCCATGGCTGGTCTGCTCCAGCTCCAGCAAGGCCCAGCTCCTGCCTCCCCCTCGTGTCTGACCGGCATCGGGCAGGAGGAACCCTCTCGAGCCAGACTTCAAACATGAAAATCTAGATCAAGGATATATTTGGCTTTCCAAGCTAATCTGTACATCAATTTGGTCTCTACTGACTTGTAGCCCTTTGAAGAAAACTTGGCAACTACTCATATGGAAAGCAGAGGACTCTTACGTAACCCCAGACAGGAGCCCCTGGGCTCTGGAAGGCTCGGCAGTCATGGGTGGGTCGGGGTTTGCTGGTTATTCACTTCATCAAGACCCAGGGTGCAGCTTTTATCCACAGGGCTGCGCAGGGTAGTCTGGGCACAAAAAGCCCAGGGAAGTGAAGGGAAACGTCTCGTGCCAGACATCTTGGTGGTGCCCAGGCCCGCGGGCTGGGGGACGGCAAGGCCAGGCTGGGCTGCCGCAGATCCCACGGACAGCTGAGCCACCCCGGCCAAGAGGACGCAGGACGCAGTGGGGAAGCAAGCTAGTCCCTCTCCGGAGACACGGAGACAGGCGTCTCGGGGAGGCGTGGAGCTGTCTCCGCTGGCTTGCCCTGCTCCCTACTTATCGCCCTCTTGGATGCACGGAAGAAAAGGAAGCAGGTGATTACAATAAATCAACAGAAAGGACAGACTGGGAAGAGCCCGCCAGCCCCTCCTCCGCTTGGCCGGTGGATCCCCTGGGTGGGCGTGGCATGAGGGGAGGGGGACGCGCCCCCGCGGTGGAAAGATTCGAGCTGCCTCCCAGAATGGCCATTTATTCCAGCATCCCTGTCCCCGATGAGCATCCCAGCCGCGAACGCGCGATGGATTCCGGCTGCGACCAATTTGGTGTCAGCAGCTGGAAATGGGCACGAGCCAGGCTTCACCGGGAGGGCGACGCCTGTGGACAGAGCCTCTGACGCCGTCCGTCCTCCTAACGCCTCTGGCCAGTCCCCGGCTGCTGGAGGACTTTCGAGGTGGGGACGGTGAGGGGCAAACCGCTGGGTCCACGTGCTGGGCCCGAACGTGGTGCCGCGTGCGTGGCCAGCACTCGGGGGGGCTGAAAAGCACCCCGTGAAAACCGACCGTCACATCGCTTTGTCCCACGCCCACCCCCACGCAGACACACAGGCACCCGGGGCCTTGCGGTGGAAGGACAGACAGAGCGGCCCCCCGGGAGCACAGCCTGGGAAGGACACCTGGCCGATGCCCTGTACGCTCCCAGCCCCTGAGGAAAGCTGCAGCATGGTGGCCTGCAGCCTCCGAGGCCACTTGCAAGGAGGCAGCCGAACTCTGCTGCGTGCTTACTCAGCACCCCTCCGAGCTGGGCTCCGCGCTCCTTACTGTCGGAGCTCCGACCCAGCCGGTCAAGCTACGGGCTGCCTTCGACAGACGCCTTGATCCGTGCTTGCAGCTCTGAGACCACCACCACCACGCAGGCACAGCAACGGCTCCAACCGACTCCGTCCGTTTCCGCCTCGTGAGAGGAAAAGGCTGCTTGCACAGCTCTGGCCGAACACAGAAGCCAGACACCGAGCCCAGACTTCGTCTCGGGAGCCCGAGCAGAGAGCTTCTCGCTCAGGTGACGCCCGGAGCTGCTTTCCGCCACCTGGGCTCCGGGTTCAGCGTCTGCCTGACACAACCAGGTTCCAAGCCTGGCAGCAGGGGTGCCCTGTGCTCACCTAGGGAGCCACAGAGTGGCGTGTAAGCAGAGACGATGACCGGCTTTCTTCAAGGAAAAAGTGCATTTCCAGCTTTCAAGCAAGCGATCCTGGCTTTGTTACTGCGACCCTCGCCTGGTGCGACGCTAAAAGCACACAGACCCTCCCGGCCAGGCACCTCTCCTGGCCAGGGGGTGGCTCTCACAGACATGACAGAGCCCTCTCCGGTCAGCCTCCAAGACAGGTGACAGGCTGTCCTTAGAGGCACCCTTACAGAAAATCTCTTGTGCTAACACTGAAGGAAAAACAAAAAACAACAACAAAAGGTCAAACTTCAAAATCACCAACAGAACTATTTCCTACAGCAAAATCCCAAGGAGATCTCACTTGGGGATGCTTTAGAGGAACTGTTTTAGTGAATTCTGAACCAACACAGAGGCTTCCTTCCATGGTATTTACTCTCCTCTCCCCTTATCAAAATGTACTAATCTTTCAATCTAGCAACTTAATGGTAATAATAATAATAAAAAGAAAGAAACCACAGCAGCTCAAATAACTTGCCAGCAGTCGGTCAGAAATGAAGCACCAGACAGGAGCTCGGGAAGCATCTGGGAGCAGGAGGTGAGCCCAGAGCCGGGGCTGGGACCCTCTGCTCTTTCCCGAGGCCTTCCGGGGCTGGCTGAGACCTGAGAGGCAGATGGCAGGGCACCTGGAGGGGGTCACCCGGCAACGCTGCCCTCGATCCATTTTGTCTGCGTCCCAGAACAGGGAGCCTAAACCTTATCTAGTCCAAGCACACGGTATCGATTCAGGCCAGGCCAATACCCAACAGGATTTGCTTCACCGTTAACCTTTTAAAGCCCACACTAGCCAACCAGCCACCGGAAAAAGGAGTGCCGCTTTCCAGAAAAAAAAAAAAAAAAAAAAAAGCGGATAATAACATTTGACAATTTTCTCTAGATGTTCTAAACAGTGCTTACCCCCGGGGTGCGGGTTTGTCTCATAAATCAAAGGTAGCTAGACAACGCTCGGCGCGCTCGACAGAGGACACTCTTCCGACTTCTCAAAATCAGGTCGCGCACTTGGGTCTCGCTTCGGCTCACTCCCCCCAGCTTCGATGGGGCGGCGGTGGGGGCGGCTCCGGCAGTAGTTCCGGCACCTACCGGCCCTTTCCTCCCCAGCGCGGGAGCGCAGTGCATCCCAGTGGACAAACTCCAGAACCGCACGCGCTTTCTCCGCCTCCGCCTACGTCCTCCCTGCTTTCGGTTGCAACCCGGGACCCAAACGCACCGGCTCGGCGAAGCCCCCTGGCAGGCGCGCGGACGGTTCGGGGGCGGCCTGCGGGACCAACGAGACAACCCTGCACTCCTGGGCCCTAGGCCGCCCGAGGCACGGGCCGAATGGCTGAGCGCCACGACAAGCGGGCAAAGTTTGCCCAAAAGGGTCTTCTTGAGTACCCCTGCCGCGAGTTCCCGGCTCGACCCCTGGTGCCACCTGGCCCTGGAGTCCCGACCTAGACAAGCCCCCGGGCGCTCCCGAGGGTGTCTGCGTGGGGGGTGGGGGGGGCTGCCCGCGCACCTCCCCCAGAGCCCCAGAGTCTCCCGCCCCAGCTGCCCGCCAGCTGTGCGCGCCCGTCGGGCCCGGAGGTCACCGGCAAACAGCTGGATCGGCCGCTGGGAGCCCGGGAGGCCCCTGCTCAGCCCTGGGGCCCCGAGGAAGGGTAAGGGAGGGCGGAGTGGCTGTTTGATTTTGGTTTCCTCCAACTCCGCCTGCCCAGCTCTCACCGGGAGCCGGGAGCCGGGAGAGCTCTGGCTTTCTCCGGCAGCCCCGGCACCCGCCCAGGGTCCACGGCCGGCCGGGGCCCCGGGGAGGAGGCGCGCCGGGGCGGCAGGCCAGGACACTGCGCTGCTGGCGCCGGGAGCCGCGGGCTCGACCGGCCGGCCCCGCTGCACGGGGAGCCGGGGCGGGCACCCCTGGCCGGACCCGGACGCGCGCAGGCAGGGAGAGCCGGCCGCTCCCTGCGGGGCCGCGGAGCTCCGGGCTCGGGACTGGCACCCGGACGCGGCTCCCGCGGCCGCCTCCGGCCGCTAGCGGGGAGCGGGGAGCGGGGAGGGGTCCCTTTATTCGCAACGTTGAGGAGAGCGCCGCTCCAGCCCAGCCCGGCACCCACGCACCCACGCAGCCACACGCACCCCGGCGCCGGCCGGGTCGCTCACCTGAGTCCTAAAAGCTGTTGAATCCACATGGTCACGTTTCGGGCAGCGGAGCCTCAGACCTTGCTCGCCCCGGCCATCTGCGCGGCGCCCGCGCCCGCTCGCTTCCGTCCCGCGGCGCCGGTCTCCGGCTCTCGGTCCGCCGCCGCCCGCCGCCCGCCGCCCGCCGGCCGCGGGGCGCAGAGCGAGTCAGAGCGCGGCCGCGCGGGGCTCCATGCCGGCCGGCGCGCCGCCGCCGTTGGGGCGCATGGCTCAGGCGGGGCGGCCCGCGGGGGCGCACATCCTCGGGCCGGGGCGCGGGGCTCGCCGCCCCTCCGGGGGCGAGCCGGCGAGGGCGGCGGCGAGGCGGGGGCGCCCACGGCCGGCCCGGGAGGGGCGCGCTCCGGCGCTGCGGCCGCGCGGCGAGGGTCGGAGGAGACGCGGCTTCGCCCTCCGGGGCGGTGGGGAGGGAGGCCGGGCGGCGCCGCGGCGCACGGTGCGTGTCTCGTGGCGCGGCTCTCGCCTCCGGTCCCAGCCCCGCGCCGAGGGGGCGGCGCGGTCCGGGGGTGAGGGCGGCGGCGACGCGGAAGGACGCGGGTCGCTTCTGCGCGCCGCCAGGTCAGGGGGCTCCGGCGGGGGTGCGCCGCCGGCCGGCGCCGCTCAAGTTGGCCGGGGGCTCCGTCTGAGCGCTCGCTCTGCAGACGGCCGCGGCGCCGGAGGCCGGCAGGAGGCGGGCGCGGGAGGCGCGCGGGGCGAGGGCGCCGTGCAGCGCGGGGCGTGGGGACGCGCGGCGGCGGCGCCGCGCCGAGGAGGCGCGCGGGGATCCCGGGGCCCCGCCGCCCGCGCCCACCGCGCCCGCCGCAGAGCCGCCCGCGCCGCTTGGCCGCCTCCCTCCGCGCGTCTGCCTCTCCGCGCGTTCGCCCCCGCCTCCCCGAGCGGGTCCCAACTCCGCCCGCCCGGCCCGGCTCACGTCACCCGCCTTCCCCGCCCCTCGAACTGGAGCCGGAGCCCCCTGCCCGGCGCCGGCTGCCGCTCGCGGCCCCGCCTCGCCTCGCCCCGCGACGCGTCAGGCGGGGCCCCCGGCCGCCCCCCTGCCCAGCCCCTGCCGGGTCTCAGTCCCCACCTTGGGAGAGGCTCCGGAGAGGCCGCGGGCGCGGATTGGACCGCCGGGCGCCGCCGGATGGTGTTGCCACGGTAACCGGATGGCCTGCGAAGCGGTTCGAGGTTCCGACCCGTTTACGGGGGCGCCCAGGGGACCCGGAGAGCTCATTTGGGGAGGGGGCGTTCCCGCGGGAGCCCTGGGGCGGGGGGCGCCTGGAGCGAGAGGCTGCGCAGAAAGTTTCCTCCAGGCGGAGCTGCGCAAGAGGCGCCGCCAGAGTCTGCGAAGCAGGAGGGCTCCTCTTCCCGCCTCCCCGGCCCCCGCCTTGGGCCCCTGCGTTCCAGGTCAGCGCTTAGCGCCTTCTGTCCCAACCCAGCCCGGTCCCGAATTTCGACGCTCCCCTAGCCCCCCGGGGCTGGGAGTCAGGCAGCTCGCCCGACTGCCGCCTCCGCTTGGCCAGGCCCTTGATCCGGAGGATTCGCTGAGAGTTCCGGGCCCTCGGCCTCCCAGGCTCGCCGCCACAGCCGGTAATCCGTTCCCTTCCCCATCCCAGGACTTCCCTTGTGCCTTCCGGGTGAGGCTGCGCTTGCAGGGCAGGGGCTGGAGGAGGAAAGGCTCTAGATGGGGGCCTCTTTCACCCAGAGAAGTGACCTACAGTGAACTGCCCCCCCCCCCGAGGCCGGACCTGCTGTGCTGACCAGGGAAACCACCCAGAGAGGCCCGCCGTCTACTCGGCGCCCTCCACGGAGGCGCAGAGTTGGAGGCCTTAGAGACCACCGAGTGCCGCCCTTCTGCGGCAGACGTGGAAGCCGTGTCCAGGGAGTGGAGGGAAGGTTAACTCACACCGGACCTGATCTGTGCAGGGGCCTCCCCTAGCTAAGCTCTGGAATCACCCCAGTCTTGTGAGATCAGCAGAGACCCCACTTGGCTGCTCGGGCCTCCCTGGGAAGGGCAGTGAGTTGGTGGCGGGGCAGATCCAGGCCCAGCATGGATGGAACTTTGGACTCCCAGGTGCACCCTTCTTCCCTGGGCATCGTGGGAGTCTACTCCACCCAGACGGGAGGTCCAGGAAGATCCCAGAGGAGAAAGGCCAGAAGCAAGGAAGGATAGTGGCAAGAACCCAGATGTTGACATGGGCAGACCAGCCACTCCTGTTGCCTAACTGTGGGGTCATGGTGCCTTCTCTGGCCTCTCTGATCTTGTTTCCTCCTCTGCAAAATGGGTCTCATGTTCCCTTCCAGATTTTCATGGGGATTCAATGAGATGGCCTCACACTCACCGTCGTGACTGTGGTTCAGGGAAGCACCAGGCTGAGTCAGCACTGCACCTGCCTGGCCACTCCTGGGGGGTCTTCCCCCGCAGCCTTCTCCCTGAGGGGTTTGGGGGAACAAGTCCCACTAAGGGAGACAGGGAAGTATTGGAATAGCAGGCTGGGCCCAGGATAGTCAGGGGAGAAGGGGGTGCCCACAGTGCTGCCACCTAGCGGGACAAAGTGGGGGTGCTGCAGGAGGGAGGCCCTTGGAGGAGCCCGGACAACCCTGGGCCAGGTGGGCTGTGGGTGGGGGGAGTCCCAACCTGCTCTGTTCTGGGGACCCCCTTCAGCAGCCACGTGCGAACTTGCCCACCTTGTCTCAGGACGTTTATAAATGCACACACTGAAATGCAGAGGGTTTTTAGGAAGTCAATGATATTGCAACGTGTTACCCAAATATTAAAACAAATATGGTACTTTAAGACATCAGAAGTCTCGGTCGTGGGATGGGGGAACGACTGCCTGCAGTTCCCTGTTTGGCCCCAGTTCAGGGACCTCTTGCCACTGTGGCCTGTTGCCTACACGTGTGATGGAGGAAATGCTGGATTTCAGTGGGAATTGGCAAGAATAAAGATGTCACTTTTCCCCGCCCAAGTATAGAGACCCCTTGGACTCTACCCACATACCCTGGGGGTCCCCAGCCCTCAGATACGAGCCCCAGGACCAAGGATTGTAGAGAGGAGTGTGTCCTGAAAAAAAAAAAAAAAAAAAAAAAAACAGGGCAGAGGCTGGCAGGAGTCTCAGGGACATCAGACTCTACCCGACACAAGTGAGCACAGGCCTCTCGAATCTTTGGGGGAGGGAGGCCGCCCTCCACCCCCCTCCCCCACCCCGGGCTGGAGCACCTCCGTAAGGACGAGGGCATACCAGTTTCTTTTTTCCTTTGGGCACCGATCACGCCAGCACAACTCCCGCCAAAGAGAGCACCCACCTGGTACTCTGTTTGTGTTTATTTTTTTCTCTTGATGAAAACATTGCCATTTCTCCCATGCTGTAAAATAATAAAGCCAAGACTTCTATTTCACCATTAATGCAACCGATTTCCTGTACTTTAACGGCTTCTCACATTTCTGACCCTTTCATTTTCCTCGCTTGGGAATTGGGAGGGTGGGTGTATGTCATCCCACACCGGAGACACAGACTTGTCACGTGCACGCACACACACACACACACACACACACACACACACAGGCTTAGCAGCTTCAGCAAGTGCAAAAGGAAAGTTTTCAGATGTACCCGCTGTAGAAAGATCCCCTCCCCACATCTGGCTGCTACCCCCTACTCCGGAGCAAGCTGCATCCTGCACCCTCCCAGCCCCCTCGCCTCTGCCCTGCCCTATTTTCCCAACAAAGGATTTGGCTGACCCTCTGCCGGAGGTCCTCTTTGAAGCTCTCTTAGGCCATTTACCTAATGGCCTTCAGCGAGTGACTATTTTTAAAACCCATCCAAGCCAAATTGAGCTTCCACTGTTCATTTTTCTCCCAAGGAGGTAGATGTGTCTTAAGCATGACATTTGATTAAGTAGCTAAGTTTGTGATTTTAAATGGAAGGGAAATGCTGATTAAAATTATTATAAGTCTCTTTAAAGCGTTCACACTACTGTCTTCTGTGCCCCCTGCCTTACCAGCTCCCCCCCCCCCACAAGAAAACTTGCTTGTGCTGGGGTGGGGACAGGGAATGAACTCCAGGTGGCTTTTCCTTCTGGGGGAGGTTAAGTGCCCAGACTTTAGAATTCCTGCCTCGTCTTCGGAGCTGGTCGCCAGGTGCCAGGTGAAGCTTGCACACAGCTGCAGACTCCAGCTGAGTGCAAGGGGGAGGCTGCCCATGTCAGAGGCCAGAGAGGGAAGCCGAGATTGCCTACCCCCACCCCCACCCACAACGGTCATCCCACAGTCCAGGGTCAGCAAAAGAAAATGCCAGCTGTCTACCATCCATTCAGACACACTTGTGTATCAGAAAGAGGAAAAGTTGCTTCTTCTGCTTGTTCTGAGCAAGTGATGGGCTCTGAAGGCAGGTGAGAAAAGGACTGCCTAAGAATTTGATCTGGCTGGTGGGGGGGTGGGGAAGCCCCAGTTTCAAGGCTTTAGGGATTCTCTGTGATGAGAGCTCTGCTACATCTATCACATGGGTAAGGAAGAGGATTAGTTTGCATTGCAAAATAAAGTGACGATTTGAGCACAGCCCCTTGGCATTGTGGAGTCTGGAGGTCTGGAGCCCGAAGTTGGAGGAAAGAGAAGGTCCAGAGGTGGACAGATACATGCTGAGAAGCCAGTCAAAGGCTGGGGTGCCCCAGGGGAGGGGCCCCAGTGCCCAGCAGAGTCCTTACTTTCTCTTAACTGTGGCTGAGACCGAAGTCTGAAGGTTTTGTCCTGTGTTGTGGTTCTGCTCTAAGGCAGTTGTGGTGGAGGGGGTAGTGATGGAAGGGGTGGTCTCTGTTGTGGGGCAGGTTAGGGTGGGGAAGAGGCAACAGTGTCTGGAGAAGCCAGAAGATGTGAGGATCCCCTTCCTCTCTCACACTCCAGGAGACACTGGGCTTTGGGAGGGGGAGGGAAGAGGGACTAGACCTCACAAAGTACTCAGGATGGGGCTCATTTGGATCTTAAAACAGAAGGGAGGGGGAGATCAGGGACATGGGAGAAAAGACCTTTGGTTTTGCAGGGGGGTGAGTCTCTCGCTGGTCCCCAAAAGTCCGACCCCTGCGAGGAGGATGAGAGAATTCGTTCACCTCGTTGAATGAGCACCAAGCATGTACAGAAGGGACCAGTGGATGCAACAGCCTGGAAACAAGCATGCCTGGCTGGAGAGCTCCTTAAATGGGGACAACTGCTCAGGAAAGAAGGTCTGACCCGAGAGCGGTTGCTGTTACTGCCAGAGACCCTGGGCTCCAGGCAGAGAAGGCAAAGCTGGATGCCGGTGTGTCTCAACTATTGATGTCCTTTCCAGATTGATTCATAAACCGCATCAGTCGGCTGCGACTCGATTAGGTTGTATCAACAGACAACCCCCAGAGCTCCATGGCTGAACCCAACAAAGATCAATCTCTCACTCTTGCTCACGACCACCAACAGTCGCCACCAGCTTTGCTACACATTGTCTTCATTCTGGGACCCAACCTGAAGGAGCTGCCCTTACCTGGACGTCCCTAGTCCCATAACACAAGGCACGGAGTCATGATGGAACTTCATGGTGGCCCTTTAAAACTGCTGCTGGGAAGGAACACATGTCACTTCTGTGCACATTTCACTGGTCGAGGCAAGTAACACGGCTGGGCTGACATGGGTAGGCTGAGGAAACATTACCCTCACACAGGGAGGGACAGGCACCACTTGGGACACTCCTGCAATCTACTAAGTTTACCAGTAGATGTCAATGATTCAAGAAGATAGCTTGCATTTCAATTTCACTGAGCCCCTAAATTCAACAATGCCAGAATCTGTTCAAAGGAAGGAGGGTGTTTTCTGGAAGGCATGCTGTGTCTGCACACCTTTTCTATCTCCAAACTCTAGATAGCTTTTGCCTTTCAAGGCTGAGAGGACTGGGGACTAGATCACACTACCTGTCCAAGGGCCGGGCACCTGACTGATGCTAGAAACACAGAGACAGACACTTGTCAACTACAACTGGTGGTGGGGGTGATTTGCTTACCCCTAGCTGTAGAGATAACCAGATAATGCCTCTTCTGAGGCTATACTTCTATCTAGAGGGAGCAGCTGTGAATTGTCAAGAAAAATCACCATCGTCACCATCATCATCACCATAATCACCACAACCACCACTATCACCACCATTATCATCAGCATCATAGTGACCACCATCATCACCATCGTCACCATCACCATCGTCGCCATCGTCACCATTGTCATCATCATCACCACCACCATCATCATCATCATCATCACCACCATCATCATCACCATCACCACCATCATTGTCACCATCATCATCACCATCGTCACCACCATCATCACCATCACCATCATCGCCCCCACCATAGTCACTCACCATTATCATCATCATCGTCATCAACAGCAGCAGTAGCAGCATCTTTAAGAATTTTATTGGTGCTCTGGATCTACGGACAGACCCTTTCTTGGCACCAAAAAACACCTGACCCTTCTATGGCCTCCTTTTCTAACCCATGTTCATTGGACCCCATCTTCCTCAAGTAGCAGCTCAGGTGACGTTGGAGCTGCTCACAGCCAATCCAGAGAGTAATCGAGCAGAAAAGCCACTTCCTCTAATGATGCCTTGTCTAAGCTGTTATCCTCAGGCTTGAAGAGGCTTCCGGAACATGCCAAGGAGGGAGGAAGACACATCACTTATTGAGTGCCCTGATGCAGAGCAAATACCCAGCTGGCTTGCTCCAGTGTGGCCTGAGATTCACCCCAGTCTATAAGCATCAGCCACCATGATGAATTCTACATTTCTAATTTCATTTAACCTCCACAACAATGTGGAGAGGTTGATAATATCATTCTAGCTGAGACTAACATTTAAAATATTAAGCACCATGCAGCTTGAGCACTAGACCAGAGGCTGGCTATGGCCACGGAGCCAAGCAGCAGTCCTGGGGGTGAGGTGCCGAAGGAACGTGGGGTGTTGCAGGGAGAGTGCAGAGGCCGTTTCCAACTGGCACAAAGCCATTTCAGTATTATAATATTGTAATATTTGAGCACGCTGCCTAAACATCAGACCTACTCACCATCATATGTACATATAAGTAGTTCAAAAAGGATTGTCCAAGATCACCCAGCAGGGAAGGGATGACTCCGTGACCCAGCCTGGGCCTGTTCAAAGCCAAGGCTCTATTTAGTGTGTCACATGGGGGCCGCTCCGGGCAAAACCACTTCTCCATTTTATTCCCCACTTTCTGAATGTGTCAAAAAGCAGAACCCCTGATAAGCAACAAGGATTCAAGGCCCCAAAACCCTGGGTCATTGTTTTCTTCTATACAGTATAGCCGGCCCCGGAAACTCACCTTTAAAATGCGCTTTTATGAAATATTCACCGTTCAGCCCTCTAGAGAATGTGGCGGCAGCTACACGCTGTTAGCTGACTCGCCAGTATCCTCTCTCCTCTTCATCCTTGTTAGTGGAACTTATGGTGGAGGTTGGGGGTGGGGTGTTGACAAATGTGCCAGGCCACAAGTTTATACGTCCCAGCCTCTCCTGTACTAGGGCGGCCTGTGACGCACTTCTGGCCAGCGATGCGTAGGCAGACGTGGCTTCATGGGACTTCCCGCAAAGCTCTTCGGGGGAGGGCTCATCCTTGAGCACGTACCTTTTGCTTTCCGTCTTCTCCTCATTCCCGCCTGGCACACAGATGGGATGCCGCTGATGCAGTAGCCACGTTATGAAGCCGAGGCGACAGGTGTGTGCGTGGAAGCTACAAGCCGAGAATGCCAGAATGAATGGGTAGCAGTAGTCTGGGCCCCCGAGGCATCGTGGGTTTCTATATGAGCCTCCCCACAGACTTTCTCGTAGGTAAGAAATAGAAACCAGGCTCAGGTCAAGCTATAGTTTATTCCAGTTTTCTGTAGCTTTCGGGCAAATGTAACGGAACGGGTCAGTGTTTCCCCACAAGGCTGGGAAATCCTGGGCACAGGCTAAGCTTCTTCTTGGTCAGGGAGGGATTTTACGACCCCCACTCAATGGTATAGTCAGAGAGGGGGACAGAGACCTGGAACCAGCAGGCTACACAGACATGCCGCGTGGGTTTCACATCGCCCACGGCACGTCCTGACCCGTGCTTATATCACCAGTGCCAAGGTGCATCTTTGGCTGAGTTCTGACCCGGGGTGGGGGTTGGGGTGGGGCTGAGGATTCCTCGGCTTTTTGTTCTCGGGTTTCTGAGGTCTTCACCGAGAGGGCAGGCAAACACCGAATCTCCCGGGAGACAGTGACTCCTGGCTCTGGGCTTGATGTCTGGTGCCCTGGAGTTTTCCTTTGTTACGGGAGCCAACAAAAGGCTCTGGAGAAGGCAGCACAGATCTGCCTGGCCTGGAGCAGGTGTTTAAAAGCTGAATCAGGCCCACGGCTTCCCAAATGAGCTTGAGAAGTTTCATTTCTCCCAGCTATATAAAGCGACGGTAGCAATCCAGGATATCTTTTCTCGGAGCAACTGTACTAGAATTCCTCCCCACAACACCCCCGGCACCCCCGTCCCACTCACCCACCGCAGAGATCCACAAAATCAGGGTGGACATTTGTATCCAACAAGAGGGAGCGAGTGGGAGACAGAAGAACACGGGGTGTCTGTTTGTTTGTTTGCTTGCTTGCTTTTTAAGAAACAAGTAAATCCAAGTCCTGCCTCCACCACGTCCCAGCTGCATGATGGCAGACCAGCTATATCACTCCCCTGACTGGTCCTCACATCCTGAAAGTAGGACGTAAAGGGGTGTGCCTCGGAAGACTAAATTAGACGAACGGTAGAAGGCTCCTGTGTGTTAGATGTGCTCACGGTTACCATTATTAGGAAGCAGCCCGCGGTCAGTGACATTGATGCCCATCTGAAGACAGACATCGACTACTTATTCACCTTTTCTTCATGCAACGAGCATTTACGGTGCTGGGTCCCAGGTGCCAGCTGTACTGTGGTAGGATAAACACACCTGATCTCTGCCCTTACAGGACTTACAGCTCAGGGAGGAATTCAGACGATAAACACACACACAGGACCCGAATGCCTGACTGTCCATTGACAACTTCCTGAAGGTCACCGGCTGGCTACTTCTAACACTGAGCACCACCCCCTCCTAAGCTCTGTTTGCTCTCAGGGGTTCGAGCCCGTAAGCACGTTCCTAGACTTGCGTCCTGAAGGAGCACGTGACCCTGTGAATTGCTGGGGAGGGGTGGTGTCCAGGTCGCAGAAGAGAGTCAGCAGAATAATACTGGTGGAAAGCAGGTGCTATACCTCTACGCGTGTCCGTGAGCGTGATACCTCACTCAACGGGAATCGAGTGCCCGCCTACTGCAGACACGAATCTGCTAAGTGCCGTGGGGGGTGTCCCTCCAGCTGTGCCCTGAGAGCCGGGTGAGAAGAGGATGACGCACGCACAGTTGGGTCAGCCTCCCTTCAGGCAGAGTGCCCAGCAGTTTAGGGTCAGTCATTCTTAAATCCGTCCGCTCACTTAGCCAAAATGTATGCTGTGGCTGCTGAATCAGACAAGTGAGGTCGCTGCTCAGGACACTCTCTCTTCCATTCTAGTGAGTTCCAGAAAGCATAGACCGGACAAACATCCCCTTGGAACCTGGACTTGGGACTAGGGGCTGGGGAGATCGGGCACTCACCCTGCCCAGATTCCCCGGGTCAAGTCTCAAGCCCCAAACACTCAGAGGGGACAAGTTGTCAAACTCTCCAGTTGGGGCATCCACTATTAAAGCCTGCTTGAAAATGGGAAGGGGGCAGCAAGCCTCATGTGCGTAGGATTTAAGAAGGTTGAGTGCCAATCTGGGGGAGGTGACTGTGCAGAAGGGGGCTGTCTGCAAGCAGGGTGACCATACGTTCCAGTCTGCCTGGGGCTGCCATCCTGGGGTAACTGTTCACTGGGCCCCATCTCCCCCTCAAAGTGTCCTAATTTGCACTGTATATTTTGTGCTGACCCAATCAACCAAGTGTGTCCCACATCAAAAGCTCCAGGCATCAAAGAGAGCCCCCCTGCGGGATACAAATGCGCAGGGGTCTTAAGAATGAGTAGTGAAAGTCCACACAGGAATTTGCACATGCATATTCATGGCAGCAGGAATCCCAGTAGCCAAAAGGTGGCCACAACCCAAATGTCCACCAGCAAGTGGGCGGATACGCAAATGTGTGATTCACCCATGCAACGGAGTAGCTCTCAGCCATAAAATGAAACACAGGGCACCCTACAACATGGATGCACTTTGCGAACATTGTGCTAGAGAAAGAAGCCGGACAAAGGCTTGTTGACGTAAACTGTGCAGAATAGGGAAATATATAGGGACAGAGAGCACCTTGCTGGCTGCTTAGGGCTGTGGGAGCTCGGCGAAGGGAGGGAAGATAAGAGAGGGATAGCTGAAGCCTACAATTTATTTTGGGGGTGATGAAAATGTTCCGATGTTCACTGTGGCGATGGTCGCACATGTCTGTGGCTACATCAAAAACCATTGAATCGTGCACACCAAATGGCTGAATTGTGTGGTATGTGAATATCTCGATAAAGCTGTTATGTGTTAACTATTCTGGAATTAAAATTTAAAACTTAATAAAAAAATCATGCCTGGGTGAGTCATCCCAAGTAAGATAAACCAATACATTTTAACTTAAGAGAGTGCAAAAGGCATGGCTATGGAATTTCTCATTGCAACTAACTTTTAAGAAACTACCACTTGTCGGGGCGCCTGGGTGGCGCAGTCGGTTAAGCGTCCAACTTCAGCCAGGTCACGATCTCGCGGTCCGTGAGTTCGAGCCCCGCGTCAGGCTCTGGGCTGATGGCTCAGAGCCTGGAGCCTGTTTCCGGTTCTGTGTCTCCCTCTCTCTCTGCCCCTCCCCCGTTCATGCTCTGTCTCTCTCTGTCCCAAAAATAAATAAAAAACGTTGAAAAAAAATTTTTAAATAAAAATAAAAAAAAAAAAGAAACTACCACTTGTCAAATTTTAGTGTAGTATGAAATAAGACGCCCACGATTGTCTGAAAAGCCTGTTTCCCAACTACATACATGTCCGAGGCCATATATGCAGTTTTCTTCATATGATTTCACCAAAGCAACTATAAAGCTGAAAAAAGACACAGATAGCAGAATCCAGATGTCCTATGCAATTTGTTTTTAATTTAGAAACGCTATTTACATCATCAACAAAAAAATTCTTTTAAGGAAAAAGGAAATAGAGACTCAGGGGTTAAGAGCCAGCTGCCAGACCCAGATCTTGGCTGAGCCACTTAACGGCAGCAAGGGCCTCGGGCCAGCGACGTCACCCCTCCTCGTCACCTGCAAAATGGTTGCATCTGCCTCAAGATCATTAGGAGGGATTATGGACTAACCCCCAGTGCGATGGCATTGGGAGGTGGGGCCTTGGAGGGGTGATCAGTGTTGGTTAGGTCATGAGGATAGGGCCCCCGACGGGATGGGCGCCCTACAAGGAAGGAAGAGATCCCAGCACTCGCTCCCTCTGCCATGCGAGGACCCAGCGAGAAGCCAGGAAGAGGGCTCTTGCCAGGAACAGAATCCTGGACCTCCAGCTCCAGAGCTGTGAGAGCTACAGGTCCGTTGTCTGAGCCCCCGGGCAGTGGTGTTCGCTGCAGCGGTCCGAGTAGACGGGGACAGGACCAGGTGGAGTCTACCCAGCCCTCCCCAGGTGCTTCCTGCTCCTCCAGCCGCCCTACACAGATTCAGAACCCGGCTGAGCAGGGGGGTACTTAATTCTGAAATGCATAGAGTGAAGGGCCATGCCGCCTGCTCTGTCCAGGGTGTGCCCATGTGAGTTTCCTGGCTGGAGATCATATCCCACCTTGGAAGACTCCATTCCTTCTCTTTGGGCCAAGATTTCCCTTGTTTTTCTGCAGCTCCAGCAGGATGGCCACTGATGTCAGCATTTTGTGCCGTCTCTCACTGCCCAGCCTGCCCGGCCGGCAGCCTCCCATGTGCCCATCAGGCAGTGGAGGCAGCCATCAGGGAGAGGAGGGCGGTGCGGCCGAGGACATCCTGTGTGATTGGCTTGACTGTTCCCGGGGATGGGGGTCCACGTTTCCCCTTTGTCCCCCCACCAGGTCCGGGTGGCCTTGAGTTTTCACGCTCACACCACCGTCTGAGGCCCTTACTGGCCTGCCCAAGGTGAGAGATTCCCCTGGATTTGGTTGAGGGACGGAAATCTCGGCGTCCCGAGGCCAGCAATGCAAGGTAGACATGTGACCCTGAGCTGCTACAGAATTTGTCCTGGATTCTAGTGTCGCATTAATGCATTTTTGCCAGATCTTCAAAAGGCCCAGGGATGGGAAGCGAAAGCTCGGGGTGAGAGCACTAATTTTCCAAAGCCCTATTTCTGCATGAGTCGCTTTCCTCGGCCTGATAGTATTCCAGCTTTTAGGAAGAGGGTGGCACGGGGTTGGAGCACGAAGTCAGAGAGCACTAATTAGCCCTCCCTGACTTCAAAACTAAAATATTCGTGCAGTAGGTGATCATGATTATTGTTGCTGTTATTACCACCACTCCAGTCACTGGTGCTCTAGCCCTTTCATCCCAGAATTTCAAAGCAGAAAGCTTTATAAGGAGATGGCCATTCATTTGTACAATGAGAAGCATCTTTTGAAAGTGGAGCTTTCAGACTCTTGATGGACAAGACTCTGATTTCTACCAGCACGATTAGTAGGAAGACAGAGTCCCTGAGAATGGATGTGTCTGTTAAGTGGGGTCCAGGCTCTGATGTCAGAGGCAAAAGGTCCCCACACGCTACAGAACTTGGGGGTCCAAGCTTCTGAAATTCTCTGCAGCCAACTCTGTCCCCTGCACCTTCACCCTTTCCCAGGAGCCAAGGCCTCCGTCAAAGGGCAAGGGCAAGCCAGATCCGTGCAGCAGGAGACAGGCACGGCCAAGGGGCGGGCTCTGGCCAGACTTCTTGGGCTCGGACTCTGGCTTTGCCCCGGGAAATTTCAGTTGTGTGTCCTTGGGCAAGTTGCTTAACCTTTCTGTGCTTCTGTAAAATGAGGTTAACATAGTCTCTACCTCTTGGGAGTTCTAAGCAGCAAATGAGTCATCAGAGGCCGTTAGAGGGTGTTTGGCACAAAGTAGGTACTTGCGAGGTTATGGGGACATGAATGATGGCCATGGTGATGTTACTTCCCGGCTGCAAACCCAACAGCGGCTCCTTCTTGCTCTGATACAATGCAGAGCCTTGTCACGATGCAGGAGCCTCCTTGGTTCTTGGGCGCTCCCCACCACCCCCACCCCTGCCGCCACCACCCACCCAGCCCCACCAGAGCCCTGCCCCATCCTACTTGTCCATAGGCCTCTGCAGTGGCCAGTGGTCCCTGTTGGAGAGTTCCTCCTCCTGGAGCTCGTACTCTCTGGCCAGCTCGCCCTGGTCCCGTAGGCCTCAGTTCAATGTCACGTCCTCTGCAACGTTTCCCCAGCCTCCCTGTGGGACCACATGTCTCCCCTCTGTGTACCCTCAGCACACGTGTCCTTTTTCTAGCCACAACCCATCCCTCTCTTTCACCTTCTCCCAAACCACCGTCATCATCATCATCACCATCATCATCATCATGATCTGCTCCTCCTACTGTCCCCTCGTTACCTCTGGGGCAGGACTTGAAGTGGAAATTGTAGTAGCTGCTCCCTGAAAATGTCCCTCCCGGCTCTGCCAGGAACACGCACGCCTCAGCTTGGAGTCTGGTGTTTGTGAACAAAGGTGGTGTCCACACCTCTTGGGGAAGTTCTTTCCCTTTGTGTTTAAAAAAAATTTTACGTTTATTTATTTTTGAGAGAGAGAGAAAAACAGAGCATGAGTGGGGGAGGGGCAGAGAGAGAGGGAGACACAGGATCCGAAGCAGCTCCAGACTCCGAGCCGTCAGCACAGAGCCCGACGCGGGGCTCGAACTCACAAACCACAAGATGGTGACCTGAGCCGAAGTCGGACGCCCAACCAGCTGGGCCCCCAGGCTCCCCAGGGAAGTTCTTCCCCTTTACTGGGTGTCTCGGGGGTCACGGGGAGACAACATGGCAGTGCCACTCATGGCCTGGCTCACTGAGGGTGCTGAGTGGCAGTGCCCTGGGTGTCTGGATGGTTACGCGGGGAGATAAACCGGTGGATAAGTGTTCAGGTGGGAGGGCCGGTCATTCCGGCGAAGGCTGGGGAAGGGCTGTTTACACCCCTCTCTGTGAAAAGGCCCCCTGGGCCGCCTGGCAGACTCACTGTCCTATGTCATCATAAAACCCTGTGACAAATGAATGGAAGTCATTTCTAGGGAGGCCCCCAATGAGTAGACATCTCCTTTCATTGTTGTTAAATATCACAAATGAAGAATGTGTCCTGGAAACATATGACACACGGGGATTTTGCTAAATGCCAAGCTCTTGACCGCACTTTGGGAATAACTGGCTGAGAACAAGAAGTTGGTTTAACCAAGAGGGGAAGCTGGATAAGGGTTGCTCGCGGACAGGATCTCCACGCGACTCTGCCGTTCTGACATCGGTGTTGTAAAACAGGCAAATTCTCATAAATCACCTTTATGTGCCCAAGGAAGACGATGCTATTTTGGGCTCTGGAGACTTTTAAAAACAACAGCTCAGGATGTCTGAGTCACTCAGAAGGAGAGCAGGCCCACCTTCCAGGAGAGGGGAGACTCAGGGTGCAGAGGAACGGGGGTCTCCATGGGAGGACAGGCCGTGGGGGCTCTGGCTCAGAGGAGTAGTGGAGATGGCTGTTTGTCCTGAACGAACAGCATCTTCCCCACTGCCGTCCCCGCTTCCCTCCCACCTTGGGCTCCCGCAGGTGACCAATGAGCAATGATATCGTACCTTCTGGAAACTGAGACAAGCTGATGGACAGCTTCCAGTGCAGATGGAGTGCTGGGAAACCCGAGTACGGATTGGGTCTCTTCCTGCTACAAGGCCGTAAGAGGGGGCCGGGCACCCCCGAAGTCAGAGCCCTCCCTAGAATTCCGGGAACCTGGTCTTCATGTTTTTATTTGTGGCTCACAGATTCCCTGCTAGAATAGCATCCTGGGGGGACAGTGGGACCGCCAGAGAGCGCACTGGGCTCTGTGGTCCATGTCCTGGGGACACCAGTAGGAGAACCCACCTACATGATGGATGGCAGCCCGCCCCTCCCCAGGACCACCTGTCCACGTTCCTCGGAAGCAGGGTGTGACCCGCCAGCCCCCATGGCGGGTATCCTGACTGGGTGTGCCGATATACCCAGCCGCACGGAACAAAGTCTCAGCCCTCCCTGGGGTCCACTCTCTACCTTCCTTCTGACCTTTCTCGAGAAGCTCCACGTCAGGCATACAGGAAGTGCCCCTGGATCCATTGCCCCCCTTCCTGTCTCTGGACGGACCCCCGACTATGTGCCCACACTTAGTAGAACCTGGAGTTGCAGCAGAATAGAAGTCCCTGCCTGCAGGAGACACCTCGTCTGGTGGGGGGGGGGGTGGGGAGCAGACGGTCAGAGGGGTAACATAATGCGTCGGTACCTTTTAGGTGTAGATAATGTAAAGATTATCTCCCCCTGTGGGAGGCTGAGCGATGGCCTCAAATATGCCCATGTCCCCACCCCAAAGACCTAGGAATATATGACCTCACGTGGCTAAGGGACTTTGCAGAGGTGGAGGGCATGGTCCTGGGTCATCAGTCGGGACCCTGTCATCACAGAAGTCCTCATAAGAGGGAAGCTGGGGGTCAGAGCCAGAGACAGATTGGAAGACATTGCCCAACTGGCTTTGAGGAGCACAGACGGGGCCACCAGCCGAGGAGGCCAGCAGCATCTGGAAACTGGAAAGGCAAGAAAGTTTCTCTCCTGGAGCCTCCAGAGGGCACGAAGTGCTGCTGCATATTCATTTAGGGGCCTCCGGCCTCTCGAACCCGGCAAGATAAGAAATCTGTGCTGCTGATGCGTCACTCTGTGGGCTTTTGCTAGAGCAGCCATGGGAAAGTAACATCTCCGCTCAAAGCGTCCATGAACGAGGGAGCGGGGTTGGAGGGGTGGGCTCAAGACCGCTGCAACAGGGAGGGCCCACCAAGGCGCGACCCCAGACGAGAGGGGTGAGGCGGGGCCAGCCCAGCGCTGGTGGGGGCGGGCGGAGGTATGGCAGTGCAGGCCAGGAGTCACGGCCGGTGTCCACCCCCCCCCCCACCGCCCCTGCCCCAGTTCAGCTTCCTGTCCACCACCAGACTCCCGCAGCTCTGACCACAGCCAGCTCACCAGGCTGCAGGGTTAGTTCTCAGATTGTCCTGAGATGTCGTCTGCTGGCCCTGGGGTCCTTCGGAGAGAGCCGGAGGGTGTGGGCTGGCCTTGGCAGGGGCTCCGGAAAGGCCCACGTAGTGAAGAATTTACCACCTACGAGTGGTCTGGCCCTTGCTCTTGGCTTCTGAGAGGGGACCTGTGTCATCCTGATAAGAAGGTCTTTGTTTAAGGTGGAGACGACCACGTCAGCAAGACCAGCCCGGGACTGGATGGGGGAGGGGTGCTTGGGTCATACAGTGTCACCCAACCTGGAGACTGAGAAGTCTGTGGGCACCAATCGGTCATCCGTCAGTTGTGCCCATGCCATGGGGCCCTGATAAAGCCCCAGGCTCAGGTGAGCCTGCCTGGTTGGTGACATTCGGTGTATGTTGTCACAGCGTGGGGCTGTGAGCAGTGTGTGTGTGTGTGTGTGTGTGTGTGTCCTGTCCCCATGGGGAGAGGACAATGTGAACCTCATGTGTGGAGACTGCCCAGACTGTGCCCCACGTGCCTCTGCCCTGGGCTGGTTCTCACCCGCACCCCTGCCCTATAGACCAGAGCTGCGAGTGCCCCACTGTAGCGGGCTCCGAGTCTTTCTAGCAAGTTATCCCACAAAGGGTGGTTTGGGATCCCTCCCGCTACCGATGCCGGTGTCGGAAGTGAGGTCAGTCTTGCCTTACCCAGGACCGGGGTCCCCTGACCTCAGCAGTCTGGCTAACTTCAGGTACCCCTCCCCAGTGTAAAAGCCACACCCTTCCTGGAGGGAGAGCCAACATGAACCCCAGGCCCCAAGCACCAGCCTCCCCACGCAGGGCAGACTGTCCTCAGAGCCCTCGGCGTGGCCCGTCCCCAAAAAAGGGCTCCGACGGCCGCTTCCAAGTCCCCGGTCCTCCGTTCTGACTCGGTTTTCTCTCTAAGGAATGTGGCTTAGGAGAGCTCCAGGGGCTGACCACCTCAAAAATGCAAATCAGTATAACTTCAATCAACACATGTAGCACAGAGCATTAAAAACGCGAATTCCCTGCTGTGCAGAGAGCAAGAAAGAGCAGCGCCTTGTTTAGAGAGAAAACGCCGTGGCAGGGGGACCCTTCCGGATCCCGGTGTAAATTCCATCCTTGATTGGGACAGAGGAAGAAGGTGTGGCCGCAGCCAGGGCCGGGGACGTCTTGCTGCACCAGCTGGGCTGGCACTGTTACGCCGACGGGCGTCCTCGGCAGGCCCCTGGCACCCTGGTCCCTCGCAGGCAGAGGGAAGAGTGCGCACCTCCCTGCGCCCTCCTCGAGTGCCCACCTCCCTGCGCCCTCCTCTGCCTTCTCATTCTCCGCCGCTTCCCACTTCCCTCTCCCTCCTCCCGCTCCTCCCGCTCAAGCCTGAGATGAGCGCTTGGTGCTTGGAGGGCGTCTTGCTCCCTGTGGGCGCAGGAGTGAGAGGGGCCGTGCCTGCTGGGGGGCGGGGGGCCCCGATTCCAGCCCAGCCCGCACCCCTGGTCGCCCTGAGGGAAGGTTTGCCTCCGTCCTCCACTCGGGGTCCACACGCCAGACCCGTGACGCTTCATTTCGCGGGGCCACCCCTCGGGTTCCTTCCCTGCACCACGGGCCCGCAGGGGCGGGACACTCTGTGCGTGCGTCAGCTGCCTCTGCCCTGTAACGAGGCACCACAAATCCAGCAGGCTGAATAACGCCTGCTCGTTATCTCATACTTGCTGTGGGTCAGGAGTCCAGGCTGGTCCTCTGGGCGAGTCTCACAAGGCTGTACTCAAGGTATCAGTGGGGTCTGGGGGTCTCATCTGAGGGCAGGGTCCTCTTCTGAACTCCCACAGCGGTCGGAAGAATCCAGTTCCTTGCAGCTGTAGAACTCACGGCGGTGTCTTTCCTGAAAGCCAGCGGGAGAGAGGGTTCCCACCTCCGGAAGGTCCTGGTCCTTAGTGGAAGAACCTTCACCTGATTAAGCCAGGCCCAGGCAGGATAACCTCCCTTTCGATGAGCTTGAGCTCAAAAGATTAGGGACCTCCATGGCCCCCACAGAATCCTGTAGTCTGTGGGCGAGAAGCAAGCCACAGCTTCCGACCGTACTCAGGGTGTATCCTCATCATGGGGCCATGTCCCAAGGCAGCCTACTCCTGGGGCCATGACACCGGAGTTTCCGGTCCCAGGTTGGGACCCCACATCACCATTGGTGACCTTGGAGGTTCTGGGCTGACCCCTCCTGTGCCCCTTCGCTCCCTGACCCAGGACCCTCCCCAGACACGGTTGTCTTCACTCCGCTCAGTTCTGCCCCACCCAAGGCAACCCCAAGGCCTTGCTTCCCTCATTTCCTGTCCACTCTGAAAACCAAAGCAAAGGCGTCCCCACAGGGAGGTCGCTCCTCTGTCACCACCCCAGACACTGCAGGCAGTCTCCTCCGCTTCCTGAGCCATCCTCAGGGCCCCCATTTGCTCCTGGCCAGCCCCCCTTCCCCTCCCCAAAGCAGGGCTCTGCTCGGCCTGGCCTGACAGTGGCAGAAATGGCCGCCTCCCACCCCCGTGCCTGCCGGTCACCTCCCGTGGCTGTCTGGTTATTTCCTATGCGTCTGGGGCACTGAGAGGGGGGCACCCAAGACTCACCCCATGGCTGAGGGGGCCTGCACTGGGCTCGGCACCCGTGGGGCCTGGAATCATCCTGTCCTGCCAGGTGGACGTTGCTCTGGGATGAGGAACCCGAGACGTTGAGAGAAACTGAGTCCTGCCCGTGCCAGCTGACACACGGGACGCTCGGTTAGATGTAAAGTTCAGATAGACAACAAATATTTCTGTATAAATATATCCCAAATATTCCACGGGCTCCACCTACCCAGAGAGTACTGGCGGTCTATCTGCAATTCAAATTTAACCGGGCGCCCTGCGTCGCACAGCTGGTGACAAACAGAGAACAGGAACCGAAGTCCGGATCCATCTCTAGAGGCCAGGCTCTTCCCTCTGCTTTGCAATCCTCTTGAGGACACAGACATGTTGACATCTGTCACCCTGCTTTCCTCTGCCTGCAAGTGGGGTCTGCAGCCTGAGCCCTGGGCCACCTGGAGGCAAGAGGCAAATGCGTGTGGATGCGTCAGATGAGTTAGAGGGTTTTAGCTCTTGGGGTTGTTGGATGACGTTCTTTTTTTTTTTTTTCTTTTTAAATGTTTATTTATCTTTAAGAGAGAGAAAGAGAGACAGAGCATCAGCGGGCGAGGGCAGAGAGAGAGGGAGCCTCAGAATCGGAAGCAGGCTCCCGGCTCTGAGCTGTCAGCACGGAGCCCGACACGGGGCTCGAACCCACAGACTGCGAGATCCTGACCTGAACTAAAGTCAGACGCTCAACCGACTGGGCCACCCAGGCGCCCCTATAGGATGACATTCTTATGAATGTCGTCCTTGTGACCTGCTACAGACTCATGTCCCCCTGAACGTGTGTATCAAAGCCCCGGTCCTCAATACGGTGGTGTTAAGAGGTGGGACGTCCTGGGGGTGGAGCCCTTGTGAATGGAATTCGTGCCCTTATAACCTGAGACAGAAGACAGGGTCTCTCTCCACCACGTGAGGACACAGCGGGATGGTCCCGCACCGAGCCCCAAACGTGCCAGCCCCCTGATCTTGGAGCTTCTCGGCCTCCCCTGTAGGCAGTGAACATGTGGCTCAAGCCCCGGGTCCGCGGCGTTTGCTACAGTGGCCGAGCGGCCTGAGACCCTTGCCCTCGCGCACCTGCTCCCGCACGGGCAGGCCCTCCAGAAGCCCGCGGGCCTGTTCTCTGCCTGATGTGTTTACCGATGCCAAGCAGGCCTGTTCCGTTAGGCCCTCGGACGGGAAGTTATGGGGCACCATCGTTTCCAGAGCACCTTTCTCTCCCCCGCTCACCGCCACCCATCTCCAGACGTCGTATTTAAATGATTAAGCCGACAAACAGTTTTATTTCCTCCGGCAGCTGACAATTCCACAAAATGGAGAGATTTTAATTTGAAGTGGCACAATAAAAATCCTTCCCTTCAGATTTAGTATTCACGAATACTTCAGAACTCAGCGAGGAGGCTTGAGACACAGCCGTGGGAGCTGGCGGCCCGGCAGGTGGAGAGGCCACCGCCCCCGCATGTAGGGACAGGCCCGCCCGGCCCACTGACCCTGCTTCTGGAGCGGGGGCCCCGCACCGTGAGCATCGGCCGGTCTCCCTGCACCCCACAGCCAGCGACTTCGCACCCTGGAACATCGCCAAGTGCACGGTGTTTGGAGATGCAGAGCTTTTGGGGTGCAATGTCCGTTCTCAATGTCCCTGGAGGTGGTGGGCCGGCCCAGCCTCCTCATGGGCAGCGGGTCCGCGCTTCCAAGCTGACCTGTGCCCAGCACAGCCCTGTGGACACTGAGCGCTCAGAGTCTGGTGCAGGCGGAGCCGCTCACCCCCGGTGGCCCCAGGGGAAGGGCCGGCTGCTGCTGCTGCTGGCCGCACCCCGACAGCACGCCCAGCCCGAGCAAACCTGCAGGGACCACACGGGTCGCACCCGGGGCTGCAGGAAGGGGGGCTGAAGCTGTCGTCCCTCCCACTGGCCGGCCGCTCCTCCCCGTCCACCCCCAGACTCACCGAGAGAAGGTGCTGGGCTGCTGTCCCCACTCTCGTCCTGCCCCTGCTGGACCTGGTGTCCCCACTCCCAAAGACAAAGATAAGAGAAGCCCCGCTTTAACCCCTGATGACAATGCCCCCACCCGTGCAGATTCCAGTCACTAAGCCTGAAATAACCTGTTCATAGAAGCGGATCCCCGACCAGGCCCGAGCCCCCTCCCAACGAGGTTGCCTCACGGCAGGTCCCCTGCACGGGTGCCTCCGAATCACCACATTCAGGTTTGTTCTGCCTCTGCCCCTGGGTGTGTGGCCCACGTCTTCTCCCCCATCCCGGACCTCTCAGCCCCCTGGGTGATGCGTCCCCAGACCCCGCCTGGCACACCCACCTTAGCCTCCGCCTGTTGCCCCCACACCTTCTGGGGCTGGTTCTCCACCGGGCCCCCTGCAGCCTCAGCACGTTGGAGGGGGGCTTTGTTCAGGAAGCCCCACTGGCCACCCCCTCTTGGCCAGGTTAAGGGTCCTCTGCCCAACCCTGAGCAGGGGCCAGCACGTAGCACTTGGCTCTGTGCTTACCTGTCACATGTCCCCTACACGAGTGGTCTGGGCGGCCATCCTGTATCTCTACACACACACCTGAAAGCAGGTGTCCGGGAGCACACGTGTTCAGCAAACCTTTGCCAAATGAAGGATGGTATCTGCCCAGGCCACTGCCCAGGCCACACACATGACATTAGGGGTGGTAGGAGCCCATGACAGAGGGTCCCCCGAAGACACTTGATCACCTCCTTCCTATAATTCTGCTCCTTCCATTCTCTCCCCAGACCCCCTTGGGCAGGCTCCAAAACGCTGACTGCGTGTTTATCTCTGTCGGGCACATAATAGGCGCCCAATCAAAGCACTCTCGGAATGAAAGGCAGCCTGGGGGCGCCTGGGTGGCTCAGTCGTTATACGTCAGACTCTTGATTTCGGCTCAGGTCATGGTCTCACGGTTTGTGAGTTCCAGCCCCGCATCGGGCTCCACGCTAAAAGCGTAGAGCCTGCTTGGGATTCTCTCCTCTCTCTCTGCCCCTCCCTTGCTTCCTCTCTCTCTCTTTCTCAAAATAAACAAATAAACATTAAGGGCAGGCTTCCATAAGGTGATTCAGTTTATTGGGTCATTTACAGACCCGATGACCATGGACGGGAGGGAGCTTCAGTCTTGCCCTCGTCATAGCGCAGAACGCATGGGAATCAAAGTACTGCCACGGATCTGTCTGGAAAGTCCTCCGTTTATAATTTGGACAAATCGCTCTGTATCCTCTCTCAATGCATGTCTGCGTGCAATGTGCCTCAGGGAGGTATTGATTTATTTTCTGTTGTGAGAATAGCACCTTGTGAGTGGCTGCCCCACGCAGGTGCAAGGATGTGGCCCTCCCGGGGCAGCAGAAGCACCCCGAGTGCACTCCTCCTCCAGACGGGACTCCCATGCTCGTCCGTGGGAGCAGGGGAGCCCGGAGGGAGCCTCACTTCTTCAGGTCCCCTGGTCGTGCCTCAGTGACAGAGCAGGATCCCAGGGGGAAGGGAGACAAATAAGCAGAGATGCTGGTCGTGGGGGCAGGGAGGCACCAAGGGCTCCACGCACAGGGCTAACGCTGCCCCAGGCCAGGGGTAACCTCCGAGCGAGCCAGGGGAGGTGAGCAGGTGGGGTAGAATGGTCCCCTGGACGGGACGTGGGTTCTAGAGTCAGATCCACCTGAGTTCAAAGCTCCGCCCTGAGAGAAGCAGCCGTGTGGCCTGGGCACAGACAGAGAAAGCCTCTGGGCTTCAGTTTGCTCACCTGCAAACACCTGGGGGAGTGGGGGTGTTTGTACGGCATCCCCCCCCCCCCGGGGAACCAGGCTCCCCGAACGAGCCGTGGGTCCTGATGACAGCGTCCTCAAGCCCCTCCCCCCACAAGAAGGAGGCGGGGCCGTCCCCAGAGCAGGGCCGGAGCCCACGTGGCTCTGAACACAGGCCGCCGGTTGGAGGCATGGCTCCAGGAGACCCTGCTGGTGCCCGGGGACCGCCTCCCTCTCCTCCTGCACACGGAGCTGCCAGGTCTCCAGCCTCCCTTTCTGTAGAGGAGGCCACGTGTCTGCAGGCCGGCGGACGGTGAGCAGAGAGACCGACTCTGTTCAAACCTTCCCGAAGGAGCCCCTCCCTCCACGGGCTTCCCCCTTCTGGCGGCCGGGATGGAGAAGGTGCCCTGGCGGGCCTCGAGGATGATGCGTTGGAGGGGGAGAAGATGAACCACTCGGGAAGAACGGCTCCCGGATCAAGCCAGGACACCGGGCTCCAACATCTGGTGCGCCACAGAGGGGGCAGATGGCAGAGAGAGCCAGCCCGGTCTGCCGGTGCAGAGAGCCCAGGGGACGAAGGTGCCACAGCGGGAGGCCGGGGGTCGGGAGGGGCCCCGGACACAAGGCTTGGGTTCAGGGACCCGGCCTGTCGGGGGCCCCCCACGCGGGGCCGAGGACCCCCTCTGTCGCCTCAGGGAGTTTGGGCCGCCTGCCTTCCGGAGCCGTGGTGGGAACCGTCTGATCGTGGATGTAAAGCACGCGGCAACACCGGGAAGCGGTTCTCAGGGAGGTTCCAGCCCTCTGCCCGTCTCGTCCCACTGGCCTCATCTCTGGGGCCTGGTTCACGGTCGAGAAAGCAAGTGTCGGTGCATGTGAGTGGGGCGGAGGGGTGCCTGCTCACGGCCTCCAGCCCCAGCTCCCTGCCACAGTTGCCGCGGGAGGGGTCTCTGGGCCAGGACTGGCCTGAGAGCCAGCTGGGGGGAAGGCGCCCACGGGCGCGGGAACCACAGAAGTCTTGCTGAAATGCCGACTCGGGGCCCCTGCCACAGTGCCCACGCGGGGGGTGGGTGAACGTGAGAGAAGGCAAAGTCTGAAGATTCTGTCTCAGCCATGGTGGGGTGGCCGCCGGGAGACACGGGGCCAACCCCCTGGTCTGGAGGCGTTGGGTGAGGACGGGAGAAGAGAAAAATCAAGTCTCTTGGCTCCTGGGCTCATGGACACCCTGGCAGGAGCGGCTGATTATCCCCCAGGAGGGTGACTGCGTCCCCGCTCAGGCCGCTACCACAGAGCACCAGAGGCTGGGAGCTCAAACACAGCCGGCATTTACTGCTCTGGAGCCCGGGGGGCTAAGACTGGGGCACGCGGCACCCGGCGACGGCCGGCTTCCTGGTGGAAGCGGGAAAGGAGAGCTCTGGGCTCTTGTTTCAGGGCACCGATACCACTCAGTCATGAGGGACCCACCCTTATGACCTAATTACCTCCCAAAGGTCCCACCTCCAAATACCGAAACGTTGGGGTTTAGAATTTCAATGTATGGATTTGGGGGGTCGTACAAACACCAGCCACAACAGTGACCTCAGGCCCGGTCTACACCTGCCGCCCCTGCCCTTGTCAGTTTGGCGTTTCTGCCGGGGTTTTCACATTCTAACCAAGTATTGTGGTGAATGTTAAAATGAGCAGGTGCGGTCTGGGAAGTGCCACCTTTTGGTCCCTGGCTTCTGGGACGGTCTTGTCTGCTAGTGTTCTCCATGTGTGCAGTGAGCAGTTTTATTTATCTAAAATTTTTTTTTAATGTTTACTAATTTTTGAGACAGAGCATGAACAGGGGAGGGGCAGAGAGAGAGGGAGACACAGAATCTGAAGCAGGCTCCAGGCTCTGAGCTGTCAGCACAGAGCCCGACGCGGGGCTTGAACTCACAAACCGTGAGATCGTGACCTGAGCCAAAGTCGGATGCTGAGCCGACAGAGCCCCCAGGCGCCCCTGCAGTTTTAAGTTAACATATGGTCGAAGCTGAAAGACCGCCCGTGATGATAGACTGTTCTGGAGACGCTTTCCAGACCCTGTGTCTGCCTCTCCTGCCTCCCAGCAAGGGCCACACTTGGTGGACAGCCGGGTGTGCTGTGGCCCATGCCACCACCCACAAAACCCCAAAGCCCCCAACTGGCAGTCAGTGGGATCGGTGGGACATTATAAGCCGAACGTATGTGAAACCTGATGTAGGCCGAGGCCAGCCATCCTGCCGTAGGGCATCAGACCGCGAGCAGCAGGCACGCTCTCGCTACAAACGGTCCTTTCTTTATTGCAGGGATAAAGACACAACCAAGTGCTTATTTTATTGTTTGCTAATGCTTTTAAAATTTTGCAATAAAGCCCTTTGGCAGCAATGAGCTAAAATAATGAAAGTACACGTTTATCGAAAACCAAGCGTTTGAATTTCTCGAGGTCATTACAATTACGCGGAAGCTATAGTTGGCACAAAATGCTCATTCATGTTGTCCGCAGGCCCTCGCAAGGACAAGGATCACACAGAAGCTTCTGCCTCCAACATCAGTGGTCCCTTGAGGAAGGCTTTGCCCAAAGACAGGATTTTACCACGTGTGGCTGCAGAAGGTCTCTTGCACATCTCACCTGGAGGCATGACTTTTCTTTTAGGTTACCCTCCGTCCTTCCAAACTCAGCCGGCTCATTTCAGATTCTAACTTTTCTTGTGCACGTGTGAAAGGCCAGCCGTTAGCTGTTAATACGTCAGTGCCACCAGCAGAAGAAGGATTTGGCAAACTGGTAAAGGGAGCCAATCTTAACCCATGTCCTCAGATACTTCAGACAGGAAATCGGTGAACTCCAAGAAAGGTTCAATGTTTTCGGTCCAATTTATGACCTAGAAATACCACTTTCACAATTTCATCCTGTTGGAGGCAAAGCACCTGAGATTCTTACAAGCACTACCAAATTCACTGAGGAAGTTCCCCCCACCCCCGCAGATAAAGCTACTTGTTTTATGGTGGTGATAATACGCATATGTATGCGATGGAAGCTTCCTCACAAAAGCCGTGTTCTTATAGTAAAAAGACATGTGGAGCAGATATCTGAAGGAAGAGCAGGTTGTGGAGAACACACAATTCAAAATTGTGCCCAACGAGGTGAGCCGATCTAACCATCAGATCACGTAAGTTGTCACAGATCAAATCATGTCGGTGTCGCGGACAAATTTACAAATATTTATGTGCACTCAATTAAAGTAACTAAAGAGCGACCTGTTATAGCAAGAAGATACTGAATTAAAATGAATTAAAAAAAAAAAATAAAACCTTCCATGTGGTAGTTTGTGCCTTGCTGCCCGCCATGAGGAAGGTTGTGGGAACACTTGAGCTTTTGGAGAGCTTTGTAAATGCATCTGAGTGTCCTGTGATGACCTGAAACTTTTGTAAATAAACCCTCTGAATGTTTTGGTTGCATCAGACAATTTAACGACAATGACAATAGCCAACAGAAACTCCAGCTTTGGAGCCTTTGAGGAAATTATAGTTATTGAAAGCAAGCTTGCAAACAGGAAGACACTATATTTATCCGATACAAGGTTGAGGGGGTGACAAATGAAACAAGTCCTGACAGCATATAGGATTTGGCTTAGAAATTATATGACTGGGGCGCCTGGGTGGCTTGGTCGGTTGAGCGTCCGACTCTTGATTTCGGCTCAGGTCATGATCCCAGGGGCGTGGGTTGGAGCCCCATGCTGAGCACGGAGCCTGCTTGAGATTCTCTCTCTCTGTCCCCCACGTCCTCTGCCCCTCCCCCCTCAAAATTAAAAAAAAAGAAAGAAATGATATGATTGTGCTTTGGAATAATAGCTCAACTAGTAGACAGCATCTTTTAATGAAGCCCTAATTTTCATTAAGCAAATTAGTATTTTGTACTGGAACAGAACAAAATAAAAATATCTTCAAGTTCGCTGCATCTAAACATAAAGAAACGTTCGAGAGAATCACGTATGAGAACGTCAAAACAGGTAACTTATTTGATGAGTTCTTACCTCGTTGGAGTATTTGCCAAAGAAAGCTTCTCAGGACAGAAACAAGAAGCCAGTCTCCATAAATGCATTTGGGTGAAATATTTACACGTTTCAATGTGGAGAAAAACTAGCCGTGAACGTGTTCTCTGTAGAGCTGAATTTGCTCAGAGCTTACCAGGTACCCCTGCACCTGCAGAGAGAAAATCATCTCAATTAAAAATGTTATGGTCTGACAGAGAGGAGACATCTTAAAGTGTCAACAATTTCAAATGTACTAACCAAAAAAATTACAGTTTTGAGGGAGGACACAAGCAGTTTTATGGAAAAATTTTTAATGCTAACATTCTAATGAAAAATGCTACTCTTTAAAAAAATTCCAATGGGTCTACGAATATAGTAAAACCCACTTAGCCAAAGGAAATACTTCAAAAATACACACCTGTAATTATTTTTAGTGCCTGCCTCTTCTGCCCTGCCTCTAGTGCCCCAGTTTGGATGGAGACTGAACGATCAGCCTGTATGTCTGCCACACAGGTTTTCAGACTTCAGAATCTTCCGGAAGCTTATCTCATTGTGATGCGGGCAATCTGAGACCTGTTCTGTTGCTGGTTTTCAATCAAGGGATGATGTACAACACAACACCGTGACACGCAAAGGTCTGAGGCATAGGGCCGCCTGGGTGGCTCAGTCACTTAAGCGTCCGACTTCGGCTCAGGTCATGATCTCATGGCTTGTAAGTTTGAGCCCTGCGTCGGGCTCTGTGCTGACAGCTCAGAGCCAGGAGCTTCTTCAGTTCCTGTGTCTTTCTCTCTCTCTCTGCCCCTCCCCCACTCACACTCTGTCTCTCTCTCCTTCAAAAATAAATAAACATTAAAAAAAAAAAGATCTGAGGCATATAGTTCACTAAGCTTTGACATACGTGTATACCCGTATGGCCAACACCCAAGCAAAAGATGGAACATTTCCATCATTCTGGAAACTTCTTTGTGCCCCTTTGCAGTTAATCCCCCACTCCTAGGTAATCAGTCTTCTTCTTGTCTGAACTCACAAGGATCTGGGTCTGGGCCCTGGCTTAGTCACGGGCCAGCTGTGCACCATAACTTGGGTAGGTGCTCAAACTCTCCAAACGTTGCCCTCCATCCATGGAATGGAGTTGAAGGGTTGTTGAGAGATGCCGTGAGTTAAGGTGTTGGCGGAGCGTTGGGCATAGAGCTGGCACTGAATAAATGAAAGCACGGTCGGTGGTGATTGAGGATGGAGATCAGCTTCCATCAGTGTAGGATTCCATCACCATGGGGGGGTCCAAATTCCATAGACAATTCTGTCAAGGTATCCTGCTCTGCCCTACCTGTCTGCCAGGTGTCCTACCTGTCTACCCCTCCCTGCCCAAACTCCCTGTAGCCTCCCGTTGTCATTTTTTAAATATAATTTATTGTCAAGTTGGCTAATACACAGCGTATGCAGTGTGCTCTTGGCTTTGGGAGTAAATTCCCATGATTCATTGCTCACACACAACACCTAGTGCTCATTCCAACGGGTGCGTTCCTCAGTGCCCATCACCCATTTTCTGCTCTCCCCCCGCCCCCCCCCATCAACCCTCAGTTTGTTCTCTGTATTTAAGAGTCTCTTATGGTTTGACTCCCTCTCAGTTTGTAACGATTTTTTTCCTTCCCTTTCCCCAAGGTCTTCGGTTAAGTTTCTCAAACTCCACCTATGCATGAGAACAGAGGATATCTGTCTTTCTCTGACTGACTTATTTCACTCAGCATAATACCCTCCAGTTCCATCCACGTCGTTGCAAATGGCAGGATTTCATTCTTTCTCGTTGCCAAGTAGTATTCCGTTGTGTAGCCTCCCTTCTTGAGACAGGCTTGTGACCAGCTCCAATGGAGATGGGCTTCTATCCTCTCCCTGAAAGCCCTTCTCCCTGGACACCCCAAGAGAGAGCCAGGTCCCCACTATACATACATGTCCCCCTCCTCCAGCCCCTTCCCACGGCCCTTAGCCCTTGTGGCACTAGTCCATGAAGATAAGCCCCATGTTCACCTGGGTGGCTGAGCATTGGTTGAGCGTCCGACTTCAGCTCAGGTCATGATCTGACGGCTCATGGGTTTGAGTCTCGAGTCGGGCTCCGTGCTGACAGCTCAGAGCCTGGGGCCTGCTTCGGATTCTGTGTCCCTCTCTCACTCTGCCATTTCCCCACTCACTCTCTCTCTCTCTCTCTCTCTCTCAAGATTAAATAAAACATTAAAAAAAATTTTTTTTTGATGATAAGCCCGATGTCCCTGTGGGGTGCTGCCCTCGGTACTCCAGGCACCTGACACAAACCAAAACACACAAGACAAGTGAGCCTCAGCGCGGAGGACCTGGCTGCTGGCATCACAGCGGAGAGCAGTGTGCATCCGCACTCTCTTCTACTGTGATTAATCAGAACGCCATGATTATGAGGGCCTGGGAAGGGCAGTTTTACAAACTGAATGTCACAGCAATCCCACATGGGAAGTGGGGACCCTTGCCACGCCCATGTTACGGAGGACAGAACAGGCTCACCCACACCACCCAGCTAGAAGGTGCCGGAAGGGGACTTGGAGGCTCGCTTCTCTGCCTCTGCCTGCTGGCTGCGTCTGATGGAGATGTGGGGGTGCACATCCTGAGTGCATCTCATCCTTCACGGAGCTTCACAATCACCGGGGAGTGTTCCCTGACCTGGTTCCCAGAGACCCAAAGACAGCAGGTCTGCCTGTGACAGTCTGCCTGCTTGGAAGTCCCGAGGAGATTCTAAGGGGTACAGGGGCCACCGCCCTCGTGTCTCAAACTCTTGACAACATGGGAGCCCTGTCCCATCTCAGGGGCTCCACGTCACTTTGCTCAATTCCTGCAAGGATCTGTGACCACAAAGGGGACAGGGAATGGGGGGGGGGGGCATGGCGCTCACACTCTGGCTTTCTGAGCCCCTGTCCCCTGGACCCAGCCTCTTGGGGCTCAGGCCCCCACCCCCTACCCCTTGGGAAGAGGCAGTGCGGAACAGTGAACGTTTCCCCGGAACTCACTCTCACATGTGTACCCCGCGATGCAAATACCAAGGAATTATTTTTACCTCGCAAGGGCTTGTTGAAAGTGTCTGATAATGTATTTATAACGGCCCAAGGAACTCAGCTAGTAACAACCACGCTGAGTGACAAGGAAAATTGTTAGAAATTGTTCCCTGTAAAAATAACGAGCCCCACCGAAACGAGCCAATCCAAAGAGCCTTCTGGCGGCTTCCTGCACAGACAGGTGTGGGGGGATGCAGAGCCCTGGGGGCAGAATATGGGCCCTTTTCTGACACAGGGTCTGGGGGAGCAAGGGGTGGGGACTGCTCTGGGTCTTGGTGACGTGTAGCAGCTCTGTCCCTCGGGCACAGCACTGGGAGAGCCAGGAGCAGCGTGGCCGGAAGGGTCTTGGGGAGATTTTGTTCCACCGCCTGGGGGGGTGACTCAGGTCCATATCCACGCTAGCCGCTGGAGCCCCCAGGACCTGCGGCCAGCCCCCCGGGAGAACGCCTCCCCCCGGGGCGCCCAGGCTCCCTTCACCCGGTGCAGTACAAGCCAGCGCCACACTGCCCACTTCTCCTGCGCCCCCTGTCACTCCCTCCCTCCAGGGGAAATGCCTGCAGCTCCCTGGCCTGGCTGGTGGCTTCCTCCCAGATCCCTGCCCCACAGGGAGCAGGACCCCCTTCTGCACCCCAATAGATCCAGCCAGGGGTGTGACCAGAGCTCACTGCGGGGCCTGGGGACACCTGTCTGCTTATGCTTCCTCAGGTAGAACAGGATGTTCTGGGGCCCACGGACTATGCCTTCACCTTCCAAGTTCCTGGGATTGAGTAAGGTCGCGAATATGCCCCGAACCCGAGCACTGGAGGAGCGGATGAATGGCTGTACGTTCGCCTGCGTGTGTCTGCGTAATTGCCAGCTGTATATGCAGGACCCATCACCCCATCACTTTAAGGAAAAAGTATCTGTGTGTGTCACCCGTTTCTCGTCACCACTGCTGACTTTCAGTGACTACGTCTGCAGGTTTTTCAGTCTAGATCTCTCCCTGGTCCTCACTCCTACCTTTGCCCTGGGTTCAGGGCTCATCGGCTCTCCCCTGACTCACTTCTGCAGCCTCCCTGCCTCCCACTGCCCCTGCAAAGCTCCCTTCTTCGGGGCCTAGTCTGAACGTGTGTCTGTTCTCTCTCTAGCCTCACTGTGGCTCCCCAGTGCCCAGATGTGGAGGCCCAGTACCTCTGCAGCACACAGAGCAGAGCCCTCCACAGTGCTGTCCACCCTCCCTGCCCGCTCAGCTCCTCCCTGCAGGGAGTCCCTGCCATGTTGCCCCATAGCCCGTGGTTTCTTACCTGGGGGTCTTTGCACACATTGTCCCCTTTGCCCCCAAAGCCCACCCTCCCCATCCACGCTCCAGCGCTTTCTGTCCTGCCCAGATTCTCTTGAAGAGCCAGCTCTGGGGCCAAGTCCTAAGGACCCCCCTCCCCTCCCCCCAGCCTCCTGCAGCAGGTGCATTCTGAAATCTGGAGCACCTGCCGCGTGGTCCTCTCTTCCTGGAGAAGTGAGGCCGGTAACTGTGCTCCTCACCCTTGAAACCCTGGCGGGAGAGTCACCTGCACATCACATTCAGTGGCAAGTGCGTGTGTGTCCCTCGGGCCGGCTCTGAGCTCACGTGGAAGTAGGAAGGCCGCTTGGAAAAGCCACAGTGAGGGGGGTAAGATTTTATTCAGACCCCCTCAAATAAACGTGGCCCCCCAGGCCCTGCACACACTTTGCCCAACCTCGTCCCCGCCATGGCTCTGGGGGCTGGTTGTTGATCCTCTACTGCAGGTGGGGGACGTGACGTGTGTGGTGTGGGGCCTCCAGACAGCCAGGTCCCACTGGCGGGGCGCCTGGGTGGCTCCATCAGTTGAGCGTCCGACTTCGGCTCAGGTCACGATCTGAGGGTCCGTGAGTTCGAGCCCCGCGTCGGGCTCTGGGCTGATGGCTCAGAGCCTGGAGCCTGTTTCCGATTCTGTGTCTCCCTCTCTCTCTGCCCCTCCCCCGTTCATGCTCTGTCTCTCTCTGTCTCAAAAATAAATAAACCAGGTCTCATGGGCTCCGGGACACCCCACGAGCTCCACAGCACCCCCAAAACACCCATGCGAGCCCCACATGTAGGACGGCCCAGGAAGGGGAGGAAGGCCACCATGGCCGGAGGCCAAGCCCTCGAGGAGGCCGGGTGGCTGTGTGTGCACCTATCAGTGAGACTCCAGGTCTGGGGCTCTTCTGGTGGGTGCAGGTCAGATCAGGTCAGGTCAGATCAGGGTCAGATCCAGCTACCGTGCAGGAGGCGAGCAGGCAAGGGTTCAGCAGAAATCAGGGCAAGGTAGGGGGTCGGCGTGGAGGGCCGGCCTGATGCAGGACGAGGAACAGGGGGCAAGGGGCCATTCTCAGGCTGCAGGCTCGGGGCCCCAAGGAGGGTGCACTCGGAGCCTCGGGCTGACTCACGACCAACTCCCCTTCATTGCAGCGGATCCCAAACCAAGTGCAATAAAAGCCTTTTCTCTGTTGCTGCCAAATGCCGAATATGAAAGCGACAGTGTCTATGTCAGCTCTTGGTTCCAACCGAGTCAGGGATGAGGCAAATTGGATCATTATTCATTTTATCGGTTACTTATGTTTGGAGCAATCTAACAATTACATGTAAAGTGCAAAGCATAAACCTGATTTACAGCGAGACTGTTCATTTACTGCCCCCACTTGGGCACCTGACAATTCTTGTTTCCACTTAGCGGCCCTCCCCCTCCTCCCTGCCTGGGTTCAGCACTCTGCCTGTTTATTTACAGGACGACCCTTGCAGACGATGAGGTCGTCACCGAGCAGGGACGAGTGTTGCTGACAGGTGACGCGGTCCGTGTTCCATCGTGCGGGACCTGTGCAGACACCTCGGAGCCACCACAGGGAGTGGCAGAGGCCCTGGGGTGGGGAACGGGGGCCAGTGGAGAGACCCTCGGAGGAGAGGTTCCAGCCCTGACCCCTACTGAGTCCCCATCACCTGGACCTCGCAGCACCACCCCCCCTTATAGGGCACCTGGGGGATGGGCTCCCCAAACGGGAATGGGATCGACCTCGACGCAGCCTTACTTGCTCTGCTCATGAGCTCCCCTTGTTCTCAGGGGTGTCCTTCCTGGTGAGCAACCGGGGTCTGGAAGGGAGTCTGATACCCCTAGCCTGTCCTTCCGCAAAGCACACCCTCCGGGAGCCTGGGAGCACCCAGGGACCCTGCTGGGCACAGCCCAGACAGGATTTCGACCTTAGTGTCAAAGCAGGGCTGTCATTGTGAGCTGATCCCCAGAGCTGAGAGATCGTTGGGCAGAGGGAAGCAGAGGTAGGGGTGAGGGGAGGGGCAGGCAGCCCACCAGTTTCTGGGCGGTGGGGGGGGGGGGGGCTTGCATGCAGGCTCCACAGCTGGCCTGGGGACCTTTCTGGGGTCTGACCCACCTGGTCGGGCCACAGGGAGCCAGAGGCAGGAACAGAGAGGCGTCCCCACCAGAGTTCCATGCGGGCAACTACCCACCTTTACCCACCTTCCCACCCTCTCGGCTTCCTCTGCTAACTGAAAGCGGTGAAACGAGACTTGATTGCTGAGGATTTTTATTTACCTGAAAACAAGGAAAAGCACCCCAGATGGTGAAGGGAACAAAGCCAGTTAATGAAAAAGAGGCCTTTGGGAAGACAAAGCGGTGGGCCCCTGATCGCCCCTGGGGATGAGGCGGGAGGGGCCCGGGGTCTCCAGGACCCTTTGTTGTCTCGCTGGCAGAAACCTCCTAATCGCCACTTAAATCATTTCACTCATGTGTGGAACTCGAGAAACTTAGCATGTTACAAACAGGGAGGGCGGCAAACCGTAAGAGACTCTTGAATACAGAGAACAAACTGAGGGGTGGGGGGGGGGAACGGAGAAGGGAAATGGGGGATGGGCATGGAGGAGGGCACCTGTTGGGATGAGCCCCGGGTGTTGTACGTAAGTGATGAATCATGGGAATCTACCCCCAAACCCAAGAGCACACTGTATCCACTGCCTGTTAGCTAACTTGACAATAAATTATAATAAACAAACAAACAAACAAACAAAGAAACAAATAAGTCAGCGTGTTGAGCACCTTTTGGTGGGTGCTATCAGGCCCAGCGGCAGTGGGGGGCCTCCTCTTCACCCTGGCAGCCCCTGAGACCCCCTTTCTCGGCCTCGCTGGGTATTTCCAAGGTGCCTCCCTCCCTCCAGCGGGCACCTGATTTTTGCTCCCACCATCCACTTCCCTCTTAGGGAAGGGACCCTTGTTTCCTTTGGAAGGTCCCACCCCATGCTCTTTCAGGGGTCCTGTGGGATCTTTTCACAGGAACGCACAAGAGTGAAGCTGGCCTGGTCCCAGTGACCTCCCGGGAAAGGTGGGACAGAGACCAGATTCCAGCGTCTCCCCTGAGTTGAGCTAAGAAAGGGCCAAGCCTTGTGGCCACTGGCGGGGCAGTCATTCTGTGATGACCGGGGGACACTCAGAGAACTCAGGCACGGGAGGGTGTTGGGGCTGAATCGTGTGCCCCCAAATCCACACCCTCCTGGAACCTGTGAATGTGAGGGTTTTGCAGACCCGATTAGCTAAGTGAGGTCACACTGGATCCGACATGACTGGTGTCCTCCTAAGAAGAGAAGGCACATGGACACAGAGAGAGGGGGGGCACTGGACAAACAGACAGAGCTTGGGAAGATGTATCTGCAAGCCAAGGAAAACCAAGGATTTCTAGAAGCCCCTAGAAGCCGGAGGGAAGCAGGGACGGACCCTCCCCTAGAGTTTCCAGAGACAGCATAGCCCTGCCAACTCTCTCATTTCAGACTTACAGCAGCTGGCACCCTGGGACAATAAACACCTGTCACTGAAGTCACCCAGGGGGTGGTGCTCCATTAGAGCAGCCACGGGGAGCCGGCTGCAAAGTGCCACTGAGCCGCAGGGCGTTGAGGCTTTTCCAGCTCTGGACCATCGGGTCAGGAGCTCACCGTGGCCATTGCAAAGTGGGGTCCGTGTAACAGAGGGTTTCTAACTGACAGGCTCTGGAAGGAAAGAAAGGGCATCACTGGGCAGGAGCAAGGATGTGTGCATGACTTCCCCAAAGGACATGTGCTCCAACTGTGTTACCGGCACACAGCCAGGTGCCACTGACCCCAGGCACCCGCAGAATCCCCAACAGTGACCGAATAAGGCCCTGCGTTCAAGATGCTCAGTGCGGCGGGAGAAAGAAACGATACTTCTAGAAGAGCCACGGTGAGAATCCGCCGATGGCTCCAGCCTTTCTGTCTGGTCTGATTATCAAAAGCTGTATTTAGGGGCGCCTGGGTGGCGCAGTCGGTTAAGCGTCCAACTTCAGCCAGGTCACGATCTCGCGGTCCGTGGGTTCGAGCCCCGCGTCGGGCTCTGGGCTGATGGCTCAGAGCCTGGAGCCTGTTTCCGATTCTGTGTCTCCCTCTCTCTCTGCCCCTCCCCCGTTCATGCTCTGTCTCTCGCTGTCCCAAAAATAAATAAACGTTGAAAAAAAAAATTAAAAAAAAAAAAAAAAGCTGTATTTAGAGGGTCACCTTTAAAATAAGACCTTCCAACACCTCACCTTAAATGATCGGGGGAAATACGTTCTTTCTGAGCAACATTTTCATGGGCTACATGTTCCCTCCAAGTTCGATCACTAAAGTTCATTCATAGAAGTTGTGTTCCTATTGACGGGGAAGAAGACGTTTAGCTCCTGGGTGCAGAGAGCACGGGACCACCCCTCACTGACGGCTCACCTTCCCTTTTTCTCTTTCACTGGGGAGAGGAGGAAAGACCACCCTGTTTCAGGGCTTGTGGCCAGGAGTTCGGACCCAGTGCTTTCAAAGTCGGCGTTCATAACGACCTGATAAGGAACCCCCATTTCTTTCAGCTCAGGAAACACGGTAGTTAAATAACTTTCCATAATCACACCACTGGGTAGTGTTGGAATGCGCGTCTGTCTGTTTCTAAAACTCATGCTTTTTTTTTTTTCTTGAGTTTTAAAGGAAAAGAGGCCCAGTGTGGCCACGGCCTGAGCTGTGGTTCCACAGAAGGTCTGAGGCAGAATGAGCACTCTCCTGGTTAATCCCCAGTTCGCCATCCGTACAACCTCCCACCTTCCCTGCGTGCTCTAGAACGTGACCCAAAAATCTTAACACCAGGAAGTGCTTCCCAGAGGACTTAATCTGCATTTCGCTTTTCCAGCAGGAAAAAGGGAAGGGAGCGTTCATCTCCTCCCTGCTTTGGGGGGCAGAATGGATCTGCCTCTGGGCTGTTGAGGGTCTGCTCCCTCTTACCCCCGGGGCAGGATACACTGACCTTTATTCTTACTGTCTCTAATGTAGGCTCTTCCCCTAAGGACAATCTGGGCAAAGTGCAGCTGGACCTGGAGGGGCACTGAGGGGCCCCGAGTCGCAAGAGAGCGGACCCCTGAGTGGCACACCGACAAGCACGCCGGGAAGGGAGCAGCAGGGCGGCCGGGGATCCCATCCAGGAAGGTCTCTGGCAAGGGCACCCCCTTCCTCTTTCCCCAGCTGCCCCACTCAAGCGGGGCACCTGAGGCAATTGTCCTTGGAGGTGGGGAGGGGTCCTGGTCCCCAGTCCTGATCCAGATGACAAAGAGGACCCACAGCTGCATTTCCTCGCCAGGAAGCTTCTCGTGGTTTCCATCCAGAGGCTGCTTGCTTGCACCACCCCTGCCCCCCCAGGTCTTCCAGTCCAGCTCGTCCCGTCTGGGGAAGGATCCCCTCTTCAGGTGGCTGCACCTGCCGCCTCCCTTCTGCTTGCGCGCTGGCTCCCCTCTGCCCGCCCTGGAGGATGGAAGTGTTATCCGCTCAACAAACGCCAGGCTCTCACCTTTTCATATGGAGGGTGTCCCTGCCTCAAATGTCACCCCGCTAAAAACGGCTGTAAGATATGCACGGACCCTCCCCTTTATCCCCACGGGAAGGGATTCCTTTATGTTCGTGCCCGTAAAGGAGAGTAGGGCCCCCACGGTGGCCCCAAAGATGTGACCTCATCCCAGTCCCCAGTGCCATGTGACCACCTCTGGAACAAGGACCCTGAGAGGAGGGGTCACCCCCAATCGTTCAGGTGGACCCGAAACGCGATCGTGTGCGTCTTTCTGGGAGAGAGGCAGGGGAGGTTCCACGACAGACACGTATCGTGGAGAAGCCCCGTGAGCTGCAGAGGCTCCGAGAGCCCCCAGAGGCTGAGAAAGGCAGGGAAGATCCTCCCTTGGAGTTTCCAAGGAGAGCAGTCCCCCCAACACCTAGATTTTGGACTTCTGGCCTCCAGGCTGTGACAGAGGATAATTCTGATATTTAAGCCAACGCATCTGTGGTACTTTGCTGACGTGGCTGAACTAACTAACACACGGGCGTCAGAGCAAAATGCTGCTTCCGAGAGGGTTTCCCTAAGAGGCCGGTGTTGAAGCCCCTCTCCCCACGGAGCCCGAAACGCCCGGAGGCCAGTGCTCTGGGGAAGGGGCAGAGAGCAGTCCACAGGGGTCAGGTCGGCCACACCTCAGGGTTTAGGTTTTCTTCCAAACACTCAGAGTGTTTTAACGAGGAGAGTGATGGACCCGACTCACATTAAAGACAAGTTAACAAAACCCACCACGGAGGCGGCTTATGGAGAAGGGACCAGCCCGGGAAAGATGGGCAGAGGAGGGCTCTAGGGTGCGGGAGAAAGCCGGCCCCTGTCTGGGCTTGTTGAGCTCAAGACGCCGGGTATGTTTTCAAGCGGACAAGTCAAGCAAGCAGTTGGACGTGCCGTCTGGAGCCACGGGGACGAGGTAGAGTCTCGGGGACCATTGGCTACTAAGGGTTATTCACAGCCGTACGGCTGGATGCGCACACAGGATGGGTGCAGGTGGCGTGTAGGTGGAGAGGAGGCGGGGCACCTTGGAGACCTTGCAGATTGGGCTGAAGATCAGGTTGGGGAAGAGTGGGCAGTGTTTGGGCAGCGCCCAGGGGAGCACGGAAGTTGGGGGGGCGGTTCCAGGGGGGAGGGGGGCCCAGAAGATGCGCCGAAAGCTCTAATCCAATGAAGACAGACGGGTACCTCACAAGCGGCAGGACGGAATCCCTTAGCAACCTTGAGAAGGTTAGTTCTCAGTGGTGAGGGTGGAATTGACCACGTGCCAGACAGGTTGCCGTTGATGAGAAGCTGAAATCTTTCCTGGAATCCACTTAACCCGCCGCAAAGCATCAGTCACAGCCGCCGTCCTTCCCCAGAGTAAGTTATTGTGCAGTCACGCTTGAGTTTCCCCAGCCTCGAGGTCGGGGGAGGCGCTGGCAGGTGCTCAGGGGCCTCCCCCAGGGACATAGGTCCTCGGCGCGAGTGAGAGGCTTCTGGACACTCGCTCAGTAAATCCGTGGGGTCCTCCAAGAGCCACTGGCTTGTCACCCTACTTCTTCCTTTCCAGTGGCCTGGCCGGCACTCGCGTCCAGGCAGAAGGCTCTTTTAAAACATTGGTAACCAAGGTCACTGGGTCCCCATCGTGGGGTCTCATCATAAAGGACTGTGATCCAAAATATACAAAGCGCCATTTGAAGCCTACAATAAGAAAACAAAGCATCAGATTACAAGATCGGATTACAGATGCCATCAGGGAAATGCAAATTTGGAAATGCCACTTTGGAAGACGGGTTGGTGGGTTGTTGTTTTTTTTAAAGTAAACATACTCTTACCATATAATCTAGTAATTACTCCCCTTGGTTATTTACCCAATGAGTAGAAAACATGTCCACACAAAAACCTGCATGTGAATGTTGATGGAAGCTCCATTCGTAATTGTCAAAAGCCGGAAGCAACTGAGAAGGAGGTCACCAGGAGGTGAATGCGTAAATAAACCATGGTCCATCCAGACAGAGGAATATTATACTGCAGGGAAAATGGGATGAGCTATGAAGCCGTGAAAAGACGCGGGGGGATGTTAAATACGTATCGGTAATTGAAAGGAGCCAGTCTGAAGGCTACCTACAGATTCCAACTGCAGGACGTTCTGGAAAAGGCAAAAACTATGGGGATGGTAAAAAGATCAGTGGTTGTAGGGGGCGGGGGGAGCGGAGGGATGATGGGCAGAGCACAGAGGATTTTTAGGGCAGCGAAACTGCTCTGTAGGACACTGTCATGGTGGATACATATCATCGCACATTTGTCCAGACCTCCAGAAAATGCCACACGGGGAGTGCGCCATGAGGTAACCTGGGACCTCTGGGTGATGGCACGTGCCAGTGCGGATGCGTGGATTGTAACAGAGGTGCCACTCTGCTGGGGGTGCATGTGGAGGGGGCAGGGGGTGTACGGGAACCCTCTGTGCCTTCTTTTCAATTTCTCTGTGAACCTAGAACTTCTCTGAAAAAGAAAGTCTGCGTGTAAAAACAAGATACCCTAAATGTGACAGGATGGCTGGAGCTGCCCCCCGCACCCCGCTTAGCTGCATTAGAGCTCCAGATAAGGGGTACAAACTGCAGCCTGGAAGCAGGAACCCCAAAATTCCTAGGCTCTTTCCAAGACAGTCCTGAGAGTCATTAAATTGAGGTTAGAAGGGAGTCCAACTGGCCCAGTCATTTCCTCACCCCTGCTTTGATGTAAGCACCGAACACAACACACACGTGTGTTCTGTCCATGTAACTACACACCTGTTATTTTGCCAATTCTTGGACTTTCCCACGTGTAGTAATGAACTTCAAACCCAAAGCTGCCAGATGGGGGCTGGGAGGGAGGGGAGGGTGGGTGACGGGTATTGAGGAGGGCACCTTTTGGGATGAGCACTGGGTGTTGTATGGAAACCAATTTGATGATAAATTTCATATTTGAAAAAAAAAAAAAAAAACAAAGCTGCCTCATGTTCTCTTACGTGACTCCTCTAAACCTGAAAATTCCAAGGGGATGTCCCCCAAATACAGCTGCAATTGAACAGTTAATTCTGATGCTTTTCTGTCTATGGCAGATGATGGAACTTTCAACGTTTATTTATTTTTGGGACAGAGAGAGACAGAGCATGAACGGGGGAGGGGCAGAGAGAGAGGGAGACACAGAATCGGAAACAGGCTCCAGGCTCCGAGCCGTCAGCCCAGAGCCTGACGCGGGGCTCGAACTCGCGGACCGCGACATCGTGACCTGGCTGAAGTCGGACGCTTAACCGACTGCGCCACCCAGGCGCCCCGATGATGGAACTTTCAAAAACGTGAAGACAAACCCCTCCAGAGGACGGTGCCGACGTGGCCCCCGGTGGGTCCTTGGCATATGGGAGCCGTCCCTGGCCAAAGCCCGGTGTCTCCTCCCCGCAGCCAAATTCCACTCACCAGGCAGTGGCCCAGGGTCTCATGGGCGCATCTGACACCAAGTAGGACTGGGATTGTTCCGGAAACCATAACCCTCTCTATTCCTGCAAGACTTGAGGTCCACACTTCCGACCTCTGCTCAGAAACGCGATTCGTATAATCCTGCCAACAGGACACAAAGCTCTTGGTGTCCCTGAACTTGCTGGAGCGGAGAACAGATAAATGTGAAGTCAGGGTCTTGCCTTGGCATAGCACGGCCCTTCCCGCCCTCTGCCCCCGCAGACACCTGGCCCTGTTGGAGCGCTGCAGACCCCGAGACTAAGGCAAGACATGGGCTGAGGTGGCTTGCCAAACCTCCCTCTGGAGACAAGTGTGGCTGCTGGATGGGGTTGTGTTGGCCATTTCCCCCTTTCTCTGGGCGAGGGATGACGACGGGGCCTCTCCTGGCAGCGTGCTCGTGGCCGTGCCTCGGCTGTGCTCCGTGCGGACAGGGCTCCCCACCTCTCCTTGGCTCCCTAGTGCTGGTAGAAACTCACAAGCAAGGCGCCCTGTGTAATCATCATTAGATGACTCAATTATTTAAAATAAAATTTGCTGAGGGAATCCATCTGGCCTGCTCCATATTCTGCCATTTGTCAGAACGCAGGTGCCATTAAAAGGGACACGCTCTGTCCAAGGTTTTCCAGGGGGCGGGCCCTCCTTTCACAGGGGATTAGGCCTCAGCTTCTGGGCAAAGGCCCCCGAAGGCCAGCTCCAGCCCACCTTCATTGTCCCCGGCCCACAGTCAGTCTCTTTCACCGCGAAAGTTCCTGTGCTGCCCGCGTCTGTGTGCCTTTATCTGCGAAGGCTCTGCCAGGAGCCATCTAGAAAATCTTAATTCTCAGGCTTTAAAAGGAATTGAGTTTTGCCAGCTGATACGCCGGTTTTTATGACACCGTGGGGTGCAGTGCCTTTTCCTTCAAACAGAAGATTGCTGAGAACAATTGGAAACCTGGCCGGCTGACAAGTGTGAAAACAAACAAGGGCAGGCTGTGCGGCGGAAGGAGAAAGCGTCCACAGGGACCGGGTGGGTCGGGGCGGCTCCGAAAGGAGGGTGACGCGCCCGGCTGGGCCTTTTGTGCGAGGCGCCCTGGGTCCTGGGGAAGGGGAACCGATCTCCATCTCCCATCTCCGGGGAGCTCCTTCCCCAAGCCCAGGGCCTTAGGGGGAACGGCAGGAGGCCGAGGGCGGGGAGCCGCCTGCTGTGCGGGACAAGAGCTCTTTTGTGGCATCTTTATGGCCTCCGAGTCCCAGGAGGATTCTACTCTTTGGCGGAAGTAAGGTAGAAAATGCGGCTGTCTCAAGGATTATCATTGTGGCTGTCTGGGAGCCCTTGTTTTCAGAGTGTGAGATGATTCTGGGCATTCTAGAACTCTCTGGGGGAGGACACGGGGGGTGTGCCCACCGCTCTCATTCAGGCAGAGCCGTGTCACCAGGCCTGCCAGGAGAAAGCAGCCCCATGGGGACCGTGGCCGACGGCGGAGGAGCCAGGGAGGGGCCCCCGCAGCCTACACACCCACCCTGAGCTGTACCCCCCAAATGCCAGGCTGGATGGGGTCAGGGAGGAGGAGCGAGCCCATCCCACAGACACACTGCCGGCCCCGCTTTTGCCCCTGGGGACAGACAAGGCCTCACTGACACCTGATTCTGTTTGGCGCCCTCGGTGTTGATGGGGACACCCACCCCATGGCCTGTTGCCACCAGCAGCCACCTCACCTGACAGGGAGGAATGGGGACACATAGCAATCACCCCATTCATGTCGGGGGACCTGGCCAATCAGAAGCATGGCAGGAGGGGGGACAACTTCACCTATTTGTTTCAGGACAGAAGGAGGCAGGCCCAGGCGAGCTGGTTCCCTGGGACAGGAGGGAGGACGGAACTGAAGGGGTCACTGGGCCCCCACCTTGCAGAGTTCAAGAGTGACTTGGGAGCCTCACAGCTGCCTTGTTGTGCACGGAAGAGGGGAGTGGAGCAGGGGCAGAGAGGCAGGGGTGATGCTCAGCCCTTCCCCCTCACTGTGGTCCCTCCGCAGACAGGCGAGCCCCCACCTCCTGCCGGGTCCTGCATTTGCTGAGAAAGGTCAGGAATGTCACAGTCCTAGGTTCCAGGGGGCCAGGGAGCCCCCCCCCCCCACCCGGCACAGCACAAGCCTGGGCAGCACAGGCTCCAAGGTCGGGCTGGGAACCTCGGAGGTCTGCCTGGAGAGGGAGGAAGAGCGGACACAGCAGGCGTGTGGCCAGGGGGACCGTGGAAAGAAAGGCGTGTTTGCAGGCTCTGGGTCCGATGCTTCGAGGGTACGTCCCCACCTTGATGCTTAGTGTGTGGAAAAGTTAGATCACAACGTGCACCCAACTCGCACGTGTCCCCCCGGGGACTGGAGATGCCCGCACACTGACCTCCCAGGGCTTATGAGGTAAATGGGGGGCAGTGGACTCCACAGGCACACACCCGCCTCTCCGCCCCACTCAAGATGTCACCATCAATGCATCTTCCTAATAGGCTATGGGGCCCCTGGCTGCAACCCTCCTCTGTCCACGGTTCCCATTTTACAGATGGGGAGACCGAGGCTCAGAGACATTAGGCCATTAGCCCAGGGCACACAGCCGGCCGTAATGATGCCCAGGGCAGAATCCCTGTGTGTCCAACCCCTGCTGTCCTCAGACAAACTCCTGTGGCTCAAGCTGCCCGTCCGGGGATACCCAACCACACCCCTTGTCCCAAAGCCGCCCAGGACAGCCCTGCCTGCAGCTGTCTCTGCTGTCTCTGCACACGGCACAGCAGACCCACGGCAGAGACGGGTAAAAAGAAAACAAAAAGCGGGTGACCCAAGGTTTACTGGGCTTCTGTTAGCATTTGGAAGTTAAGGACCTTGAGGTGGGCGTGGGGAAGTGAATCAGCTAAGAAGCGAGCCTAGCCAAGCATCAAGCACCCACATTTATTGCTTTTCGAGTATTACCTAGAACTACGCTTGCTCAGTAATGTGCAGTTTCCTAGGTACTAGATAGGTAAGTAGCTGGGAGGCACAATTTCAATGCTAGATATTTGAATGCCTGCCATTTAAGTATTAGGCTCACCTACTCTAGGTGTACCTAGTATTTGAGTAGCCGGTATTTAACAGGGAAGTAAATACCTCGTAATTTACTAGGTATCACTTAGGAAATCTGATGACACAATCAAAACTTCGCTCCTTTGGAGAGTCTGGAAGGAAAGCAGTTGCTGGCGTCCGGGTGCTGAATTCGTGAGGAGTATGTGTCTCCCAAACACCAGCCCCTGGACGCCGGCTGCTAGAGGACCTGTGTCCTGCCTCCTGCGGGTCTGGGAGCTCTTCTCAGGGGCCCCTGTCGCTGTCCGGGTCCCGTTGCCTGGACCGGAGCAGGGGGGGGGCATTTACGTTGTTACCGAATCGGTCAGGACTTGCTCCGAACTTTCCTCACGTAATCTGTCTCCTGGGGCACCTAGAACATGATTTTATTTATGAACCCTGTGATTGTAGCCAGCGGTCCAAGGACCCTGTTCGCTAACGTGAGGCCCTCCTGTGTGTCGCAGCCAGTGTTCCCGGGGTCCAAACCGCTCTGGAGCTCAGTCTGCTCCTCACGTGGGGGACTCCATACCCACGTGCAGGGAAAGGCAAAGGGGTGTGTGGGACTCACCCCTTGCTGTCGGTGCCCTTGGGAGGGGCAAGCTCACACACGTACCCTCACTGGCGGATTTCAGCACCCCTGTGGGGGTTTCCTCCAGGAGCAACCGGTGGGAACACCCTGTGTGAGGCTCGGGGAGAGCCCAGGCGGTATCGGTGGATTGTGGTTCGGTCTTCTGGAGCCTGTGGAGGGCTCGTCCGTCCTCCGATGCCCCTGGGGCCAGCTCTGTGCCCAGCCGGCTTGTCTTGGCGGGTTTGCTGGGCTCTGATGCCCCCGAGAGAAGAGGGGAGCCCTCGGGGCACACGGTGGCTCCCCGTCCTGGGACCCAGCACCACACGGGGGCGGGAGGAGGGCAGGACTGGCCACAGCGCTGCAGAGCAGGGCAGCTTGCTCGGTGCGGCCTGAGGCACAGGTTCCAAAGGTCAGGAAACCAAGCCCCGTGATGTGGAGACACTATGATGAATGGTTCAGGGCACCACGATCACCACAATAAGGTCAGTTAGCACCTCCAGGGGAGACTTTCTCTTTACTGTGTATCTGGGCCGATTCAAGGCTTTCCTGTGACCTGTCACAGCGTCTGTCTCTCGGACTGCCCGTCCCCCACGTCCTCTGAACACACGCCCCACGGCCGACCCAGCCTGGTTCAGCCTATGGCAGACAGCACGTCCGGTTGTGGGGGGACGGGCTGGCAACCCTCACTGATCACATGTGTTGAGGTGGGAGCAGCCCCAGACCCCTCTCCAGGTGCAGGGGGCCGTAGAAATGCATGCAGCATGGACCCCACCTGTGACAGTCCCAAGACCGGGGACGGCGGTGCTCGGCTGCTTGCCGCACAGACTCCAACATTCCTGGGATTTGGTGTCCGGCAGGTGACGCGGGAGGAGGGGTGGGTGACAGCCACCTCCACACTCCTTAAGGAACCCACTCGGTCCTCGTGGGGAAGGTCCTTGGCGGCCCCTCCAGGTGAGGCTCGCCTTGCTCCCGCCGTGAAGCCAGCACCATAAACGCCTGAAAAATGTCTGCCCAGCAACAACCTGTCACGGTGCTCACTCGGCAACGTCAGCTGACGTTCTGTCCCTTAGCACCTGTAATTTCTTAACTAGTTGGTACGTCTTGTTGCAAATGCAAGTGTTTGTGAGTGCAAGTTCCATTTTGCAGAGGGGAAATCCGGGGCCCAGAGAAGCTCTCGGTGCAAAGAGGTTACACGGCCCACGGATCCTGGAGATTCCCACCATCAGGTTCCAGGATGTTCTGGAGCCCTGGCAGAGCCGTGGTCTTCTCCGGAGCGCATGACGTAACTATTTGCGTTGAGGGCCCAGCGTGCACCTCTTCTGGGGGCCGGGGACAGGGCAGTGATCGAGCACATGGAGGGCTCACGCTCCAGCGAGGCTGCCTTTTCTTTTAGTGTGGATTACGGGCACATTTGGGGTTCAAGAGGGACAAGTTTCTTAAAGCGTAATTCCAGAGACCTTGGCCCATGATTCTCCAAATTCCAAAATACACCGGGGGCCGCATGTGCACCCACTGGTGAGTTTTTCTGTTTTATTTTGCTTTGCTTGGTTTTATTCTTAAATGAACATCTTGCCACATAGTGAGACCGTGTGCCCCCACGTGTCTTCAGGCCCCCTGCCAGCTGGGACAGAACCAGGAGAGAGCCGTGGGGCTCAGGCCACACCATTTCTGCACGTGCCCGGGCCCCTGCCTGGAGCGAGGAGCTGTGGCGGCCCTGGGCTGGGATCCATTCATGTGCCAGTGCCCAGATGTGGTTCCTGGGATTGGGGGATGGGCTGAGCCCCTGTCTCACCCAAAAGGTGCCAAAGCTGCGTCTGCCCTGGACTCCTGGCTGCTTTCCCCACCACCCCAGCCTGGGGCTCCTTGCAGAAGTGACCAGGAGCAGGTGAGCACACAGCAGCTGGAGGGGGAGGCACACTGCCGCCTAGATGGCCGGCATTGCCACTAGAGGGCTCAGGCTCGCACACAGCCCGCCCCAGCTCCCGTGGGAGGCCGGGTCTCCGGGCCAGCACCGCTGTGCTCCCCTGGGAGCTGAGCGAGGGTCCTGGCTGCCCTCAATGCCCTGAGCCTGTCTCCAAAGACACTTGGGGCACCCAGGCGGCCCCCACTTCCGTGTTCGGTGGATGTACCCCAAATGCGTCATCTTAGGATTCTCTTAACACGTCTTTGTCCTGTGTCTTTTCCTTTCTTCAAATGCTTGGGTTTGCTTATCACCTGCTCTTGTCTCACTGGGCTGGGGGAACAATGATAGGGAAGGGTGTTCAGGGGAGCAGCTGGAGGCTGGGTCCCCCCTGCACCTGTACGCCAGACCAGGACCCCCACCCCATGACACATCAGCACCAGGGGCCCCCCGAAGAATTCCATCTCCTGCGATGCTCACAAGCTCCTCCAGGGGAGGGATCAGCGGATAATCCGTCTATGTTCTGGAAATAACAATAGGGGCTCCCGGGACCGGAGATCAAGGGTGGAGTCTGCAGCAGATTGGATGGTGTCCCCCAGGGGACCCCCGTCCTAATCCCCAGAACCTGTGGATATGTTACTCTGTATGGAAAACGGGCCTCCTCAGCTGTGGTTAAGTTAAGGATCCTGATGTGGGGAGACTATCCTGACCTGTCACCAGGGGTGTCCTTACAAACAGGAGGCAGGAGACCCACGTCGCACCGGAAGATGCCGCCCTGCTGGCTGGGGGGGGAGGGAGCCCACAAGCCAAGAAACAAGGGGGATGTGGCCCTAGCAGGTGGATGAGGCCGGAACGGATTCTCCCCTGGAGCCTCCGGGGGGAGGACATCCCTGTGCACACCCAAGTTCAGACTGCTGACCTCCCGGCAGAGACAGAGTCAGTGTGCAGCTCTCAGCCATTGTGTTTGCCATGGGAACCTGACAAGGGACGACTTCCTCTGCTCTTTCCCGCTCGGCTCAGACCTCACCTCCTCCAGGGAGCCCTCCCTGCCCACCTGTCTACTGGCTCTCCTCCCCTGGCAGCCTGCACTCTCGGTGCCCCGTGCTCCCCAACCCACTGTGTCCCTGTCCGCCTCTCTGCTCGGCCGTGAGCTCCGGGCAGATGCCTAGTGCTCAGTAATTGTACTGGCACGAGGGAAAAATGAAACCATCCTCTGCCCTGTGCAACCTCCGAAGGCTCTGGCTTTAAAAGCTGACAGCTGCACCAGCGACTGAGTGTAGACGTCCTGCGGGGCAGTGGGAGGGGTTTTCTCTGTCCTGTCCTGGCCTCCCTGTGGGGCATTGAGTCTGGGTGACCGGGCGGTTCTTCCAGATGACTGAGGAGCGAAGGAATGGCGAGGCTCTGCAAAGTCCCTGTGAAGGCTCTCCCATCAGCTCCGGGCAGAGGAACCAGCAGGCCCCTGTGGAGACTGGATGTGTTGGGTCCAAGCTGGCCACCCCCTCCACCTGTGAGCATAGAGTCCGTGGCCTTGGGGCCGAGGACGGCAGGAAACTTGAGGGCCAGCAGAGGTGTGCTGGCCAGAGAGACCAGAAATCCGTTTGTCGCACCAAGAGATGTGTACCGGGCCGTGTGCGGGCGGGGGAGAAGTGGCAAGGACAAAGGACGGTCAGGCTGCCCTTCCGGAGCTCACACTCCAGGGGGGAAGCCAGACAGGAAACAAGCAAAGAACCCAAGTGAGCATTGCACGTGTCCCGCCAGCAATAGTCGGTGTAAGTCGGGGACAGATCGGGAGAAGGTGCTGGAGGGGCGTGGGTGGTGGGCGGGCCTGGGAGAATTCCCAAGTTTAGGGTGATGGGGAGGCCCCCTCTGAGCAAAGACCGAGGGAGCAGCTGAGAGTGTGAGCCACAGAGCGGTCTGGGGGCCCAGGGGTAGCCACCAAGAAAGCTCTGGGCCGGGAGAAAGACCCGCGTTCCCGGAACACCCAGGAGCTGAGTGAGGAGAAAACTCTCCCTCCACCCCGTCGGGCTTGGAGCTCTGCAGCGGTCCCGCCCCAGGACTGGGATCCTGAGCTTTCGAGACACGGGGAGGTGACCGGAGAGCGGGTCCGGGTAGGCCTGACGGAGCAGAGATAGTCCAGCCCTCAGGCCCCCACAGTCTGCACAAGAGCACAGTCGTCTGCACACGAGTGGGCAGCTTCCCGGTGCGGCTCGGGGATGGGATGAGTGGCACACACCATCCTCAGCTTAAAAGAGAGCTTTCCGAGGGTGTGAGCCAATGTCAAGGCATTTGCTGAGGATTCGCCCCCCTCCCCCATCTCTCGCTGCTCCCTTTTCTTAAGAGGATTTACTCAAAGCCCGCCTGGGGCATGTGGATGGCAGAACCATGGATCTTGTCCAACCAGGACAGAGCAAGTGTTTCAAATGGTGCATCTCGAGGATCCTGTGCCCAGAGAAGTGAGAGGAGCCAGGCCTGGCTCTGGGGGAGGGAAGCCCCTTGGTTTGGGGAGCACCTGCTGTTCCTCTGAGACATGTACTTCGGCAGCACAGCGATGCTGTTTTGCACCTGCAACACAGGCACCTCAGGCACCTGCTTCGTGCTTGCTGGTCTTACGTGCATCCACGAGTGGAGGGGCCGGGACTTCCCTGCTGGGGTGACGCTGGGAAGAGCCCCAGAGTTAAAGGGACATGAGTCTGTTCCTGACGTGAAAGCACTTCTTGGCACCCCAGTAGTAGTCGTGGGTCGGGGATCGGATGAGCCCTGCTCTTGTGGGCTAAGCCGAGGTGCTGAGGCGGATGGATGGAGGGGACCCTGAAAATCTGGACCCTAAGTCCCTGGAGACACAATTTGCATCTAGCTTGTCCAGATGGCCCAAGGCCACTTGTCCCCCTGCCTTCACAGGGTGATGCAGGACAAGACACGGAAGGGAAAGGGCATAGGGGGTGGCTGCTGGCTGATAGGTACTGTAGGATCATGATCAGCCCCCCGGATGGCTTCGTCCTCGTGGGTGTGGCCAGAGCCCTTGTGGGGGACTGGTGTCCCAGACCGTGCAGGCCACACTCAGGACAAGGTGGGCACTTCTCCGCTGAGTACGGACGCCTCAAGCTGGCCTGCCCACAAGAGGAGAGCCTCTAATGTCAAGATCACCCTGGAAAATCTAAGACATACATAGAGCCCCATGTGTGTGGTTTTGCACTGACACAAAATAGTTGGCATGCATTTAGGGAGCACGATGTAAGAAAAACATGAATCTGCGAGCACGAGAGTCTCTCCCGACCCTTGAGATGGTGGAGACTGTGCCTTCTCATGGGGTGGGGGGCAGGCTCCACCTTCCCATGTACATTGCAAGACAGGATGCTCCCTAGCTTCTCACTCCCTTACTGAGCACCAGTAGTTAAATTCCTCTACGGTAAATCAACGTAGGTGTCATGGGCCCCACCACATTGCTGATGAATTAATGAAGGGGTGAATGAATGCACCATGTCGCGTGCCCCCTTCTGAGCCTGCTCTGTCCTCCGGGCAGCCTTGGCTCGGGGCTTCTCACAGTCTGGTGCTGGGAAGATGGGGGCCCTACCCAGGATGGGTCTCACGGCCCAGATGCCTTCTCCTCCTCGGCCGAGCGACCCCGGCCCCGTGTTTGGGGCCAGTGTTCGGGGTGCCCACCCGGCTTTGTGCCACGTTCAGTGCAAGGTTCCCCTTCTGCCTCCGAATGATGTTTCCACCTGTGTCTCCTGCTGGCCCTGTTCACTACCCCCTCCCAGAACCCTTACCAGCCTGTCTTCCCCACCCCCACCTGCCCCCACACCTTATACCCTTCTGACACCCGGTCCTAATCCCACTCCTCCAAAAGCCTTCCTCAGCACCGGCTTTAGCCCTGCCCCCGCCCCCGGCTCCGTTTCCCCACGGCGTATTTTTCATTTCCTTCTCACTTTACAAATGACAGCACAACGTGTATTTGTTTTCTTTGCAAAACCATGTTCTCCTTGAAAAGAGGGACGCAATTTATCCTCACGGGGCTGGTGCCTACATCATGCTTGACTCACGGCAGGTGCTCAACTCCTGTTGATGTCGCTGAATAGTTAGGCTTCTTGGGTAAGAACACCCCCAAGACCACGTGGAGTGGAGGGAAGTCCTCCTCCCGACCCCAGAGAGCAGAGGAGCAGGGGTGTGGGCGGCCGTTTATGCCGCAGCTGACTTTTCCCCCAGAACCGCTTTGCTGTAGGTGACATAGGTCCCATGGGGCAGCGATCCCCTCAATTTCATCATCTGTACATTTAATTATAAAAATCCAATCTTATGTTTTTGTGATAACGGGAAAGTCTGTCACAGCCCCCTACCCCCACCCCCAAAAAAGAGTCCTAATAACCTTGCAACGTCCTGAAGCAGCTCACACAACCAATCCTTGCTTTGGTCCCGTGTCTCAATCAGGACCAATCTTGCCTGTCCCTGTTGCTGTCCTGGATCTGCCCAGACCTTCCTTTGGAAATTCCCCGGGAGGAATCCCAGACTGCAGAGAAAAGTGGAGAGGAAGCCTGGGCCCTTTGTGGTAAAGCTGGAGGGGAGGACACGCAGACGCAGTTCCAAGATGTGCCACCGGGGGCAGGAGACCAGGCGCGTCACACACACAGATTTGAAGCTTCCTGGGGCATTCTGTGCCTGAGTCTCCAGATTCCTGCTACCTTCCCTGTACTCACCCTTCAGGCCCGGCTGCGGAGTGGACGCAGCCTGTCTGCTCTCCTGCCCCATGGCTATGACTCCTTCCCTTCTTGGTGACTCCAGGCACCCACATGAAAAGACAATGTCCTTTCTTCTGGGGGCTTCCTTCTTCTCCCCAAAATGAATGGATGTATCGCCAATGTAGATTTCTTCAAAACTGGAAAATTACATTTTAAATCTCTTTCCATCATCATCCAATCTTCACTTTGCTTTCCGAAGATGTGTTCAGGGAGGGGGGGAGATTGGGAGGGTCCGGGGGAAACATTTGTTTCAGCCCAGATTGTAGAACTGGTGAAAGTAAAATATTTATATTCTTTGTCTCCGGCTTGTTTTTCCTGTTTTCCTTCAAAATAAGAGGTCAGAGCCCCCATGAGTGAACAGATTGTTGACTTCTATGCCTGAAAACACCCAAAATATCTCCCATCAAGGCCCCCTGTTCCACTCTCTTTGTTCTGCCTGGGCGGAAGAAGCTGTCTGTGTGCCAGAAACAGAATTTCAAATTAGATTATTTGAATAAAATCAGCAGCTGTTGATTCAGAAGAAGTGAGGGGCCGGTGTCATCAAATCCTTGATCAGGAGGAAAGCTCGGAAGAGTGTCTGCCCCCGTCTCCTACAAAGCCGGCGGGTGCCCAGGCTACACCAGCAGGACAGATGGTTTGCATTTTCTCTCTGAAGATCCCTGGGGACAGATGCCACGACTTCCCAGGCACCTGTCGCTGGCTGGCCATTTATAGAAGCATTTGTCTGAGCTGAGCTCCTGCTCCTGGGAGCAACAGCTTTTAGGGAATATTGTCTGGATGGAAAGGGAGATAGTCCCTTCTCAGTTCCTGGAAATGGCTCATGAACCACAGCAAGGCATCCGTACGAGGGACCCTGTGTAAGTGAGCCAGGGGGCCTACAGATGCCCCCAAGAGGTGCTCACGGCCAGGTTTCAGGAGTGGTCCTGTGATGGTTAACTCAATGTGTCAACTTGCCTGGGCCAGTGCCCATCCTTGGGTGAAGCACGATTCTGGATGCTTCTGTGGGGGTATTTGGGGATGAAGTTGACATTTAAGTTGGTAGACTTGAGTAAAACAGACCACCTTCCGTAATGTAGGCGGGCCTCATCTGATCAGTTGAAGACCTGAACAGACCAAAAGGCTGGGCTTTGCTGAGCAAGAGGGAATTCTGCAGCAAACAGCCTGCAGATTCCATCTGCAGCATGGGCTCCTCCTGGTTGTCCAGCAGGCTGCCTTTGGACACGAACTACTCCTTTTTCCTGAGTCTCCAGCCTGCCAGCCTCCCCGACCCCCACCCCCGGCCACCCTTGGATTTTGGACTTTCCAGCCTCTACCATCACATGGGCCAGTTCCTTAAAATGAATCTTTACCTCTACGTGTACACATCCTACCATTTCTGCTCCTCTGGAGAACCCTGACTAATACGAGTCCCAAGAAATGGGTCTGAAAAAAGTAAGGGGAGGCTGGGTCAAAACAAAACAAAACCAGAGTATTTTATGTGTCCTGGAAAGTAATCCTTTGGTTTGAAAGATGATTTATCTTTCTATGTTTCAGCTTCAGCATTTTCCTCCTCTTCTGATATTTGAGAATGCATCACAACCTCAGTTCTACCTTTGGAAGGTCCTTCCGCCATCTTGGCTCGGCCACCCGAGTGTGGGCGCCACCACCCATCTCTTGCTGTGACAGTCACAGTGTGTCCTGGGGTCTTCGCAGTTGATTCTGCAATTTCTCCTCCTTGGACAGCCAGGAGACCCTTCTTCCCCGCTAAAGTTTGAATCTAATCACGCCTGAGCTCACCAGCCAGATCACCAAGTCTGGCTGGATCATGGGAAGATGGCGATTCAGATTCTGTTCAGGCTTATGCTCCAGACCTTCCAAGAAACCACATGAAGAATATTCTCATTACCTCCCTCGTGTCCTGTCCGAGATCCAGAGCCCCAGCCCCAGCCCCAGCCCCGCCACATCCCCCTCCTCCTCGCTCACTATGCTTTCAATACTCAAGTCCAACTTTTCCAAGAGCTTATGGAACTTCTCACCCTAGGGATATAGACACAGTTTCCTCTCGGTGGGCCATTACCCTCTGACCTCTACCTTCCCCCACAGCCCTCCAGGATGCTGGGACTGTTTCCCCAGACAGCAGGCAAAGACAGGTGCTGACCCCAGACAAGTTCCCATTTCTGTTACCTAGCGTCTATCACTGTGTACTTTCTTTGTTGTTCTTATGGTATTTTCTCTTTTTGCTTTGTTTCCAATGTTATCTATTCGTTACCCACTAAAGAGTAACCTAGTGGACTTGCGACAACGTCTGGCTGTATCGTCACTTGTCCCCGGGCCCAGCAGGTTGCCTGCCGTGTAGTTCACGTTCAGTAAATAAGTGCTTGAGCTGCAAATCATGAGTCACTAGCTCTCTGAGGGCCTCATCACATCGCAACCAAATGAATCAGGATTTTAAATCAGAATATTAATTTTTCTTTGTTTTCATTAGAATGTTGAAACTCATGGTTACTGGGAAGAGAAGGAACACACTCGATTTTGCCAGGAAGTGGTAGGTATTTGTCTTTTTTGTTTTTTTGACTGCCTTGAACTGAACCGCGTTCCTGTGTGGGGAATTCTCCACTTTTATGGAGTCACTTCCCATTGGCAAAGTTGAAAATGCCAGATGTCCAGGTCACCAAGTCTCTCCCAATCCGATGTCCCGACCTGAGCTGCAACTAGGAGCCCGGGATGCATGGGACGGATGGTGTCAGGACACCCCATGGCAGCAGCACACGTAGCACACTTACGTTTCCGGAGCAGTGATGGTGGCGACGCTCGCGGGGGTATCCAGTGCTGGTGACTTTGGCAACACGGGCTGGAGCAGGTGACAGGCGGCTGCGGTGTCTTTACTGGGGAGGCAAGAACCGGAATGGAAACGTACGGGGTTGGAATAAAGATGCAGGAGAGAAATCTGATGAATCGTAGGGCCCTGGGCCACTGACCCCCACTGGACTCCTTGCCGGGGGAGCCTCCCCTCTCTGTAGACTGGTTCGTCCTTTGCTTGAAGACGCCCCCGTGGCCTTGCCTGAGGACCGCTGTGAAAAGCCACACCTGTGTGCACTCACTCCCCTTCTCCCCGAGTCTTTCACACCGGTACGCCCATGGTGGGACCAATTACAAACTAAAATGTCAAAAGAATTGCAAGTTTTTGTTCCTTTATATCAGAAAAAGAATATGTTTTCCCTCGAATCTTGACTAGTGATACCAAGGCCCACGCAAAGACATAAAGCATAGGACCAGTCCTGTGTCAGGTTCAAGGCATAGGAATAGTCAGCATGTTTTTCGGTGATTTTAAATATACTGTCCGGTGACTTTAAAACGTGGTAACTATCTAAAGAATAGTAAGCAATTCATAGCCACAAAATTAAGGATAGGGATTGTGTCTGGGGGTGAGGGGGGGTGACTCTAGATACCAAGATGCCCATCCCAGCAGGAAAGAACCTAATATTGAATGGGCTGATTTCTTCCCCCCAATACAGGTGCACATATCGGAGATTTTGATTGCAGTGTGCTGGGTCAGACCTCTGAAAATTGTTCTGATTATTTGCTGAGTTGGTTGAATAAAGCCTGGACCCGATATTTCACCAGAGGCTCACTCTAATGAAGTTGGGGTGCTAACCTTCTTTTGATTACTGCAGAGGAAGGAATCCAAGGAAAGAAAGATTGAAATGCTGGAGTGGATTTATCACCCCGTCTCCGACTCCTTAATTACGGTTTGCAGGAGGGGCCCGGAGCGCTCCCTTCACCCGAGCCTATGGTCCGTCTGTGGAGATGCCACCGCTCGTCCACGCTGTCTGATTGGAGTAGGCATTCCAGGTCCTGAGTGCTGGGCGCACCGCAGCACCTTACTATTCAGGCAAAGCGGATGTGGTCACATGCCAGGCACGCAAGTAGTCGCAAGAACAGTCTGCCGTGCATAAGCCATTGGTGGTAGCCCGCTGAGACAGCACCGAGCACCCCTGTTTATTTGTATAAACCTGACGAACAGAACCCGACGGAGCTGTCATGATGTGGTCTCGGCCCCTCACATCATCCCCCGGCCACAGTCAAGGCCCAGGACCTCTGGGATGAAGACACACACACTTGAGAATGCACCTGGGAACAATCTCACAAGTAAGAACTGTCCATGCTCCCCCAGGTGCTCTCCCCAGATGGCCAGCAGCCTTTTAACAGGTCAACTGTGCATTCAAGAAAGGCAGTGCTCAGCCCCTCAGGGATGATCAGAAACGGACCAAACTCACACTCATCATGGGGACAGCAATATGGGGATCAGGTGACACATGGATAGCTACGCCCTCCTGGATGCCCAGGGGACCCTTGAATGAATCCAGTCTTCAAGGGTGTGACTAGAGGAAACACATCAAGGACAGGACTCCCACACTGGCTTCTTGATCTGTGCAGTAAGAGCCGTAGCTCTAGGAAGGACCGAGCGGAAGCAAAGTAAACGTCCATGAGGATGTTTTGTGATCTGCAAGCCGCTAGGTGGAAAATCTAAAAACGTACTATGATGTTGGCTCAAGGGACAGATGTTGAGGACGAAGGAGAAATAAGCAGGTGACGAACAGTGGAGGGATGGAGGGGTGTGGATTTCGGGGGGGGGGGGGCGGGGCCTGTGCCTCCCAGGACCACCGAGCCCAGCGGTAACAGTCAGTGAAACACTGAAGCTACTGTTCTTGGGGAGCTCGACCGAGGGCTCGGACCCCTTGGGAACAAAGGACTGGAATGTGCCATCAAGGAAAGAGCCTGACCGGCCACAATTCTGGCTGGAGGCAGAAAACAGAAGCTGCCCTGTCTGCACAAACCACAGATCCGAGGACTGTGATACGCACCCAGGGTCTCTCACTTCCCGACTCAAATATGTGTTTTGCAGGGTTTTTTTGGTACTAATTTTCCTCTTCTTTCCTTTCCATTAATGCCAGTATTATCTACAGGGTTGTTGAGGGTCATTGTTCTTGTGGTTTAGACCCCGGGTTATAGAACATCCAGGTTAGAGCATGATTGAACTTGGAAATGGATACAATGATCAAGAGAACATGGAATCATGCTTTTTTTTTTTTTTTCTTTTTGAAAGGGGGTGAGTTTTCTGTTATATCAGAGAAAGATGCAGTCGTTTGGAGCATTGTTTTGGAGCCGCAGGGGTGGGGTGTAAGGGCTGAGGTTGAGGAACTGAGTGATGTGTTGTGAATCCCCCGCTGCTGCCGCAAAGCTTCTGAACCTCCTTTCTAGGGGTGAGAATGTCCCATTATGGGTCTCAGTGGGGGGCTGCTAGGAGACAGCCGCCCTTCTGGGTGGCCACCTGGGTGTTTTACGGTGTGACCGCCCAGCTCACACCCACGGTCTGGGCCTTGCGGACCCGGATTCCTGACACAAGTTCCAACACAAGGGCTTTTCCCAGGGCACCTTTTGAAATGACCACTCCGTGCTTGCTTGCCTGCTCTCTGTCTCCCGCTCGCTCACCACCTGGGACAGAGGACTGCCCTTCCCCAGACTCACCGGCCTCTGATTTGGGGCTTGTAAGAAACAACCCTTGTGACTTGGCTTCCTTTGTGTGGGTGTATTGAAACTCTGCCTTCAATCAAAATGGCCCCAGGTTTTCACTTTTCCAAAGGGGGAGCTCGGCTGCCAAGGGTACCACCTGCCAGCCCCACGTGGGCTGCCTGTGCCTCTTACTCAGCAGGTCATAATGTGCATATTCTTAATTTAACACACAGCTCCAGGCTTTCCAACACGCAGGCAGAGACGCTTCTCATACAGAAGCAGGAAAAGGCAGATATTCACAATTTAACCTTCCCCCTGGCATGATCACATGACCTCGGGTCCACCAACCACCTGCACTTACGCAGACGTTGAGTCAGGAGCTGGGGACGCAGGAAAGAAGGTACAGACCGGGGGGTGTCTGTGGGAAGAGGGGGATGCCGGAACTTTCCAGGGGCACCAGCAGCACGGTGCTTGCTCCGGCTCCAGTTTCTCACCTTCGTGGACACGGCCTTGCAAACCTGAACAGCTAAGGGCCAGCGCCCGGCGTCTCCCCAGGCTGTTCTGCGGCCCAAACTCGTGTGTCATCCTTGGCGCTGAAGGGCCCACTTCCGGTAACCCCACGAGCTGCCCCGTCTCCTTTTCTCGTCACCTCTTTTCTGCTTAAACAATCTCAGTATAGGGGCGCCTGGGTGGCGCAGTCGGTTAAGCGTCCGACTTCAGCTCAGGTCGCGATCTCGCAGTCCGTGAGTTCGAGCCCCGCGTCGGGCTCTGTGCTGACAGCTCAGAGCCTGGAGCCTACTTCGGATTCTGTGTCTCCCTCTCTCTCTGCCCCTCCCCCACTCATGCTCTGTCTCTCTCTCTCTCTCTCTCAAAAATAAACAAACATTAAAAAAAAATTTTTTTTAAAGACAAGACACATGGGGCGCCTGGGTGGCACAGTCAGTTAAGCGTCCGACTTCAGCCAGGTCACTATCTCGCGATCTTGCGGGATCTCGCGATCTTGCGGGATCTCGCGATCTCGCGGTCTGTGAGTTCGAGCCCCGCGTCAGGCTCTGGGCTGATGGCTCAGAGCCTGGAGCCTGTTTCCGATTCTGTGTCTCCCTCTCTCTCTGCCCCTCCCCTGTTCATGCTCTGTCTCTCTCTGTCCCAAAAATAAATAAACGTTAAAAAAAAAATTAAACAATCACAGTATCAGTTTCTGTGGCTTGTGGCTCAGAAGCGTGGCTGCCACCAGACGTGAGCACCAGGTGACCTCCCTGCCTGCAAATGGACACTTAACGTTCCTTAGCGACACAGCTGCAGACCAGGGACGTTCGTGTCATTAATGATGAAATCGGCAATGAGGACCTTGAGGCCTGAGGTCAGTTAGTCGCTATTTTATTTTTGTCTCGTCAAAAGCTAATATTTCTTTCCAGGAGCCAGGCACTGACTAGGGCATTAACATCCACACTTTAATTTTTTCGCCCAAACTTTCTTTGCAATAAATATCCGCCAACATATTCAGTTAGGTGGCGATACGGAAAGTGTGTGTTTGGGGAATTGTCCGCGTGGTGTAGACTGATCTAGAGCCATTTACACCAATAATGGGGCTGATCCTCCCCCAGAATCCAGCCATGTGTTGTCTCGGAGTACTACATTCAACCCGCGGGCAGCCTCACGGACCGGAAGGTGCTGCCCCCCTCCAGGAAGCACTGTTAAGCTGTAACCAGAAAGCCTGAAAAGATGAGCAGTCACCGTTAGTGGGATTCGTGATACATTCATCACTTCGTATCCACAGAGAAAGTTGGAGAGCAGTGTGTGTGTGTGTGTGTGGGGGGGGTGTTTGTTTGATTCACTGCCGATTAGATAAAAATGAAAAAAATAAATAAAAGGTACACACTGAGTTTTGAGTCCTTAAGCCAGAATTTTCCACGCTGGTTTTCCCAGAACACTTCATCAGGGGAATGTTAACGATTATTCCCAAAAGAAAGGCACTGTAACCAAACGTGTTCAAGTATCTCCTCTGTGGAAACAAAGCCATGCTCACATTCGACCTGCCTCTCTATCCCTAGATTTCCTGTTCATAGGGACACTCCGTTTTCCCTCTCATCTCTGTGATAATTTTGTGTGTCAGGTTGGCTAGGCCACAGTACTCAGGTGTTTGGTCAAACACTGCTCTAGATGTTTCGATGAGGTTATTTCTTTGGTAGGAATTAACATTTAAATCATTAGACACTGAGCAAAGCTGATTCCCCTCCACAATGTGGGTGGGCCTCATCTAATCAGTTGAGGGTGTGTAGTGAAAGACTGAGGTTCCCTCAAGGAACAGAAAGTTCTGCCTCCAGACCGTTTTTGGACTTGAATGGCAACATCAGCTCTTTCCTGGGTCTCCAGCTCACTGGTGCCCTGCAAATTTGGGACTCGACAGCCCCCATAATCATGTGAGTCAATCCCTTAAAATAAATATCTCTCTCCACACACACACACACACACACACACACACACCCTATTGGTTCTGTGTCTCTGGAGAGCCCTAGTTAATGCAATCTCTACCACTCTTTCCTCAAGCCCCAGTCTTGGGCGTCCGTCCCTGTCATTCTACGGAGCCTTCTCTTGCTAAGATCACCAAAGGCCTCCCTGTTGCCCAAAACAATGGTGGTTTTGATCCTTTATCTTATTTGAACTGTCAGAAGCGTTTGACTCACTACCTCCCCTCGAAATTCACGTCTTCTTGATGTTCGTGGCCCCATGAACTTCCAGGTTTTCTCCCGTCTCATGGGAAGCTCCTTAGAGCCTTCTCTCCTCAGTTTTCCACTCTTTGGCCCCGAAATGTTGGAGGTTCCCAGAAATTATCTACACACGCTTCCAATTTGACACCATCCTTTGTAAAGATGGATAATTACTCGTTTCGTTGCTGGTTTTCTCCTTGTGGCTTCTGACACAGCACACGCTCCTGGTTTTCATCCTACGTTAGTGGTTGTTCCCCCTCGCTTCCTATGGACTTTCCCTCTTCCCCACAGCTCCTTGACATTGGAGCTCCAAAGAACTCAGACCCTGGTTCTCTTCTCCTGTCTATTCACCCCCTGGGTGTCAGTGTCCTGGTTTATGCCAGAGACTCTGCATTTGCATCTGCAGTAAAGACTTCCTCCAGAGTCCAAACCCCCATCTCCAGCCGCCCGCTGGAAAGCCACACATCTGCACATTCAGCCAGACTCTCCCCAAACCCCAGATTTCTGTACCCACAGGTTCAATCAACATCTCCATGTGAATATGCAACACCTCACATTCGACACGTCAAGACTTAACTTCTAACTTCTCAAATTCCCTCAAAGCATTTCAATTCCGCCCTTCCAACTTCTGAAGCCGCAAACCCTGGGGTCACCCTTGAAGAAGACTCTCTTTCTCTCCCACCCCACGTACGATCTCTCGGGCCCTCCCTTCAAAATACGTCCACATGCTCCACACCCGGAAAGGACGGACAAGCTCGTTATGGGTGGTCTCTCTGTATAGCACAACTTGTGTGCCAAGAATTTGGTACAGAAAACGTCTTTTGTATAGAAAGTTTAAGGGGAAGAAAATGTCCTCAAATGGAACATCTGTTTGAAGGCATTCGAGCGCAATCAAGGTAGCAGGAAGGTGTGGGAGCATGACCCCAGGGAGCGGCCCAGCTCAGGGAGGAGAGCCAAGAATCTGGCAGGGCTTTTCTGCTGGAAGCACCACTGACTCGATTAGAGGGGCTGAAGGCTGAGAAGTGGAGCAGAGCTTTCTCCCGGGGTTGGGCGGCTGGGGGACGCTCACCACTGTCAGGCAGCCTGGGTTCCAGAAGCACATGGGCATCAAACTAGGGTGCGGGGAGAGTTGTGTCCTGGGAATGAGCAGAACAGACATACACTAATCACCTACCCGCTCCCCAAAAGAAGAGGGGAGGAAAAGAGGGAGCAGGAAAGCAAGGGAAACGAGAAACCCATAAAGCAAACTGCAAACCCGCATTCCAGAGAGAACAGGACTTAGGCCAGCGCTGTTTTTTTCTACGAAGCCATTTGCTGATTTATTAGCACGAGTCCTGAGGCTGAAAACCCAGGGAGGAGGTGGTGGCTGGGAAGCTGAGCACAGGTCTCATAGGTTCACAGTGAGACAGATTCGCAGGGAGGCAAAACGAAAGCTCAGACCCCTCCAAGCAGGAGACGCCCTGCGAAACCCGTCTGGCTGTCAGCGTCCCCTTGCTTGAAAAACATGCAAGGATCCCATGAAAACCAAGAGAAAAACAGACAATAGAAACAAACCCACAGCGATCCACAGATGTCGAGATTTCAGACACAGCCCTTCAAGTACCCATGGTTCACACGCTCGGGAAATTTAAGAACAAGACAGGGGATTTGGGCAGCACCCTGGAAGCTATGAAAATAAATCAAGAGGCAATTCTAGGAGTTAAAAATAGACATCCACGAATGCAGCTCCTAGACAGACAAATGCAATGGAAAATGGGCAGGAGGTTTAAACAGGCACTTTGCGAACGAGGGTGTCCAAATCGGTCCGTTAAACATGGAAACACGCTCAACCTCATTAATCAGCAAGGGGATGAAAATTAAGGTCACAAGCGGGCACCACTATGGGCTAACGTTAACAATCCTGACGCCAGCGAGTGGGGAGAAACCCTCTCGCCTTGTTGGTGGGAAAACTGTAAAACTGCTTTGCGGAAGTGTCTGGCCGTACGTGCGGAAGTGTCTGGCCGTACGTACCGAAGTTGAGTTCGTGCACGGTCTGTGACGCAGCCGTCTCACTTCCGGGTACGAATATGCAACAGACCCGCATGAACAAAAGGTTTCCACGGCGTTACAGTGGTCTAAACAGGAATCAGCCCAAGGGACCGCCAGTTGCAGAGCGCGTGAGTGTGCGGCATGTTCGAACAATGCAACCACACGGGTGAACTCTCGTTGAAATCACCGGACGAAGCTTCCGCGACGCTGAACAAAAAGCAGGTGCGCGGAGGAGATGCGTAGGGTGTGACCCCCCCCCCCCCCCGCCCCCCGGGTGACTTCAAAAGCAAGCAGACCTACTCGACCCACGGTTTTAGAACTCAGGTACTGGTTGCCCTTGGGAAGTCGGTGGTGGGAGGGGGTGCTAGGGACACCTTCCACACGAACATTTCGGTTTGCGGTAATTGATCGAGCTGTGTGAGCTTACGGTGAGCACACGATCCCCTGTGAGTAGACATTTAAGCATAAAATGTTGATTCAAAGGAACACTGGAATACCCTCTCTTCATCAGCTTCCTTATTGTCCCTCTGCCCCAAGCCCCTGTCCCCCCACCCCCACCCCCACCCCCTGGATTTCTGCAATGACCTCCTGACAGCTTCTCTGCTCTCCCCTTGCCTCCTGCGCTGTTACTCACAAGAGGGCAGCCAGAGTGGTCCTTTCAACCCCTAAATCTTGTGCTACATGGCTGGGTCCTTCCGTTCTGACCCCATTTGAGACGGCTCTGTCCGTCACCTGCTCCACCCTTGCTGTTCAGAGTTTCTGTTCCTTAAATATCTCATACTCATTCTCGCCGCAGGACATTGGCACTAGCTGCTCCCCTCTACCTGGAATGTCCTTTGCCCTGACTGTCCCTTGATCGTATCTTTGTCACTGAGCCCTCAGCGTAAATCTCCCTGGTGTCCTGCCTGGATGCTCTGATCCAAAGTAAGCCACCTGTCACTCTCAGTCACTTCATTCTCTACTTCTTTAACTCACATCTATTTTCCTCCTTCCTTTCGGCCTCTTGCTCTCCTCCCCTTCCTTCTTCACACCTGCTCACTACCAGGAGACCCACAGAGCAGCGGGCTTTGTCTTCTTCCTGGGTGATCCTGAACACCTCAAATGGTGTCTTGCATATATACGAACATAATAATTAAGTGTGAAATGAGTAAAATAAGTTTGGGAAATGAAGCTCACCATTCCTGTCTCTTAGAGAGCCCTCATTTGCATGAGCACATTAATGTGTCAGAAGTCCCACAGCAGAAGAGAAACCTATGGAATAGTGAGTGAAGACTCACTCTTCCCTATCCTGCTCTGAACACAAGACACCATTTCTGCATACCCACTTTCAGAAACGCCACCTCCGAGCGTTTGAAGCTTCCGTTGTCGACAACCTCATCGTGCCAGACCCTGGGCTGGGCTTCACATGCTCATTACCTCCGTCTCCATGACAACCCCAGGGGCTGGGCAGCCCTGCCCCAGTTTCAAGCATGAAGAGGCCGGGGATGGCAGGTTGAGGCGGCCCCCCTGGGATGCATGTGGGAGGCACGTGGTGAGGCTGGATGGCTCTCATGGCTGCCTTGCTCTTGGCCCCTCCATTGCGTGAGCCCAGTGAAAAATCCCAACCGAATGCAGAGCCTGGTAGTAGAAGGCGTTGACGGACCGCTGAAGTTTGGGCTTCCTGGACCGTGAGACCTCTGCATCCTTGTGATACATCCTTGCTCCCCAGGTCCTGGCCTCGGGACAGATTTCCCAGCGCATTTCTAAAGTCACAAAACTGCATTTTATGAAACTCTTGGCCAAACAAACAGGAAAGGACTTAACAAATTCCCAATCTACCCACGGGGATCATTTATTAGACCAACAGCTTACTTACAGGAGTCTGTTTTGTGCCAGTAATCTGGGGACATTCCAGAACCATCTCTCTCACTTGGGCTTTAATCCTTGCACAGGACCAGTTCTCATGCGGTGTCTACCCCATGGCAGTGTCTGTCTGGAGGTGGGAGACTGGCTGGGAACAATGACCCCCACTGCACAGGCACCATTTCCTAGGGAGAACCCCTGGTGGCACCAAAGGAGATTTCTCACTGACACATGAATTCACTGACTGTGACAACTGTCTCTCCTCCCTTTTCCAAAGTGTTCATCTGTAAAATAACAGTGACGAATCAGCTCTCTCCAGATTTTACTATCTCGGGGGTCTCCTCGAGCCTGAGATAATGGACGGCAAGCCAAAGTGTCAAAGTCCTTCCAGAGTCATGGAGAACTTTATAGACACCCTAACACGGAGGCTCCCTCCCCCCAGTGAACTGGGCAGTCCCCTTAAAGTCCGACTCACCAGCATCATTGGCCCTGGGAGCAGGTAATACCTTGCTGGGGGGGCTGGCTTCTCCTCACTAGATGCCACTAGCACCTGCCCCCCCCCCCAATTTATAACAACGAGACACAGCTCCAGATAGTTCCAAACGTCTTCTGGGGGATAGGACTGCTCCCAGCTGAGAATCACTGATGTAGCTTAGTGCACGTTCTGAAATATGGGATGTTTTAAAGGAAATGGAGATGAATTAGTCAAATAATGGTACAGAACCACCAAAATTAAGTGTTTCCTTTGGGTGCTTATATTGATAAAAATATTAATTTCCCTTTTTTTAATGTTTATTTATTTTTTGAGAGAGAAAGAATGAGTGGAGGAGGGGCAGAGAGAGAGGAAGACACAGAATCTGAAGCAGGCTCCAGGCTCAGAGCTGTCAGCACGGAGCCCGGCGTGGGGCTCGAACTCACGAACTGTGAGATCGTGACCTGAGCCAAAGTCGGACGCTTAACCACCTGAGCCACCCAGGTGTCCCCCCAAAATATTAATTTCTTTAATCAGCAAATAATGTAGAGAGTAAAGCACCATGTCAGTCCTGGCCCTGGTCAGCTCCCTGCCTTACAGTCTAGGAGAAAACCAGCCAAGATAAATCGGTAACTGGCTAATCAATTATAGAGAAAATAAGCCTGTGTGTCCCTGAGTGCCCGAGAAGGGGCGGCCAGCTCGAGGGGCCTGAGCCCCTCTCGGCAACCTTGTCCACATTCGTCACGGCTTCTGTTGATGTCAATTGTCACACATGTCACATCAGTGTCATACACACGAGCCCTTCCTTCGGTTCCAGGTTCCTGGCAGAACAAACTGGGAGTGGCCTCCGAGTAGCTGGGGCTCATCTCCCACCCGGCACGGCCTCGTCAGAGTCACCTCCGGGAGACCCGGGCTGGGGGGTGGGTTAGGGCAGGAGCAGCAACTGAGTCCTCCGACATTTAAAAGTAATGCGGTCGGGGGGCGCCTTGGTAGCTCAGTCGGTTAAGCATCCGACTTCAGCTCAGGTCATGATCTCGCGGTCCGTGAGTTCGAGCCCCTCAGCGGGCTCTGTGCTGACTGCTCAGAGCCTGGAGCCTGTTTCGGATTCTGTGTCTCCCTCTCTCTCTTCCCCTCCCCCATTCATGCTCTGTCTCTCTCTGTCTCAAAAATAAATAAACGTTAAAAATTTTAAAAATAATAATAATAAAAGAAATAAAAGTAACACGGTCGGAGGGCTTGGCATCTCCAGTCACTGTCAACATTTCCGCCCTCCCCGTAGTTTTCTAACCAGGTGGTGGGTCCTACTTGTGAAAACATACTTCAAAACAAGTTCAACAGCTCGCACATCAGGGCAGGGCATGAAAGGGAACAGAGGCGGTTGTGCCTTTCCAATAAAAACTGTTCTGGAAGAAAAAAAGCAGTCATTTCATGGTGTGTGTTTAACAGTGTAGAAAGACAAGAAGCCCGACAAATCTGAAAAGTAGCCCCAGATGCCATCTCCCAGGAAAATGGAGTCACCGTTGGACGAGAGGCTTGGCACTCACCCCTCTGAGCACAGAGTTTGGGCTCGGACATGTCAGCCCTCCACGCAGTCTCTGAGCTTCCCCACCACCACTCACTCGCCTCTCCATGTGGTTTCCGCCGTGACCACCGTGGCTCCCACCTCCTGGTCCCCGACCGAACTTTCTCCAGCATCAGACAGCAGCACAAAGAGCAACGTTGATCAAAACCTGAAAGGCGTCAGCGGATCAGAAAACTTGGTGCGCGTGCACACACGGTGTTCTCCTTGCGAACCTCGCCACCGATGAAATTCCCTTGCGATGCCCTTCGCCCAGAGGAATCGGCATCCGAACATAGAAGATGAGAGAAGGCTGCAGAAGGAGAGAACGTTCTGGACTTCTTGCACACCTGCCTAGTTAAGCGGGTCCCTTCTGTGAGCTCGTCCCGCAGGGAGGCCCCGTGGACTGCTGTCCTCTCCTGCTGGTGTGGACGTTGTGCTCCCAGAAAGTACGTGGGGCAACAAAACTGAAGTTTGCAAGACCGAGGCCACGTAGACAACAGGAACCGAGGAAAACGCTCTTTCCACCCGCAGGTTACAGGGGTGGGGCAGAGCGTGCCAACATCTCCCAGAGGTGGTGAGGGCGGTGGGGTGAGGAACCACGGTGGGTCCCCTTCCCCACTCCTCAGGCAGCCTCGCAGGGAGGCCTGCTTCCCCGTCACCCGCTCGGGGGTCGCTGCAAAACACAGGACAATTGTCAGGGCCCCATGAGAAGGGTGCTTGCGGCCCGGAAGGCGAGCGGGAGCTGCCGTGGCGTCCTCAGCCCTGGACGTGTGAGGCCGCCTGCGGCTCCGACCGACAGTGATGCTCTCTGCTCCAGACACGGACTGTCTCTGTGCAGCTCCCTTGTTCATGTAGAGAGCCTCTTCGACATCAGTGGGGCATACAGAGTATAAAGTAATTGTTTTCATGCACCGAAGTTGTCTGCAAAGCACCAAGCCCTGTGCTAAGTGCTTCTGAGAAATGATAACGCATGGCAGAGGGGTCGATGTTAAGCGCCACTCTCCCCACGCGGCTCTGTTCCTCGTGCTGTGGGGGAGAATCCCACCTCGGCAGAAGTCGCCGGGAGGTGAGAGGTGAATGTTCCTAAGGTTTGGGGTCTGGGCTTGAGTCGCGGAAGGCGGGTTTTTGAACGCATCGACGTGACTGGGACGCCACGGTGGAGCTGTTTGGAACGGGCAGACACAGCCAGGCCAGGGGCTGGCCCCGAAGTTTGATGAATAAGCAGTCGTTTGAGGGATGGGTGGGTTCGCGCACTACCGTCCCGAGAACCAGGCTGTCTCCCCACGTGAACAAGCCGTTGTTCCGCTAAGTCGATTTTGAGGAAGTTGCTGAAGCTAGTGCTTCCGCAATTTACTCGTTGGCACACATGTCCTCCTGGGCGAGAATTTCTTGGAACAAATAGCAGGTTATGCCGATAATTAAGCTGTGGAGCTGTAAGTGTCTCTCGGTTCTCAATCATTTCGACCACCTCCTTTGGTAGGTGCTGTTATCATCCCTCATTTTACCACTGAAGAAAGTAAGGCACGGAGACGTTAAGTCACTTGTCCGAAGCCACGCGGCTGGGAACCGGCAGAGGCAGGCTTTGAACTTGAGCTGCCTGGCTCCAGAGCCCACATTCTTGATTCCCACATTATTCTGCCATTTGCAAATACAAGTCCAAAAAGTATGCGGGAGAAACAGAAGCCTGAGAAATCTGAGCTCTCCACAAAGCCCACGGCTTAATTAGGAACCACGTCACTCAGCAAGTCAGGTGACAGGGGACAGGGTAACTCTCCTTCCTGCTCCTGCGCAAGACGCCCCTGCCCCGGGGTGGCGGGAGAGAAAGGGCGATAACTGTCTCTGAGCACTTCTGTTTCAGGGCGATGGACTGAGTCCCACCGAGGTAAAGGCTTCAGGGTCACGTCCTGGGGCTTTCACATACACAGTGTTTCCGCTTCAGCACCATGACTGGTGCGACAGCAACACCGTGGCCTGAAAATCCACTCTGTCCTGCCCAAGCCACGCCCCAGCAACTGCTCAGAAACATTAGAGCTGTGTCCTCACTCCCCGCCTTCCACAATTCAGAGAAACGAGGTTCACCCACACAGAAGCAGTGCCCTCCAGATAACGTCTGTGAGGCTCGAACCCCCTGGGCCAGGCTGAAAGAGCAACGAAAGAAATTGGGGCAGGAGGTGTGGGTGATGGGGAGCTGGTCTGCTCCCCAAAAGTTCCAAGCACAAAGTTCCAATGTGCTTGGAGGAGACAGAGACCGGGTACAGGAAGGGAGCGGGAGTTTGGACCTGTCCAAAGACACAATGGGGAGCCGCAGAAGGTTCCAGAACAAAAGAGAGGCTGGGCAAGGACGACTGAGGCTCACAGTATCAGAAAAGCAGTGAAGCAAACTGCTGACGGGCACCACGTCCGTGACCCGCAGAACGGTGTTTCCTCGGGAGACAGCAGAGCCCGGGTAAGTGATTCGGGGAATGCAGGTTTAACTCTGACCCACCAGGCGGTAGTTAAGCATTATATCTGCTCCGCTCTCACCTCCGAATGGAAGCAAGTTCATATACGATCTCCCTGGGAGGAGGAATCCGCTGAGCGAGGGGCTTTGTCATCAAATGCAGCCTCATGCTGGCGCATGGAAGGAACACCACCTCTCCCATATATAAAATCGATTCTGTTCTATATTCAAAGGCCTTTAAACGTGAGAGGAGCAATCTGTCTTCGTTTATGGCTGTGGGTGGTGGAAAGAAAAGCTGCCATATTAAATAACCCCGCGGCGAGCAGGGGAAGGTCATTACCATAAGGTGCATAACCTTCCAGAACCCAGTGGGCGGCGGCTGACAGAGCTGCAGCGGGGCAGGGAAGGCGGCCGGTGCAAGAGCGGAGGGGCCCTGACACGCTGGGGCTGTGCCAAGTGGCTGGCCGTGCGGGGCAGGTTGCTGCGGGGGCCTTTGGTGGTGTTACGGGCTGAATTCTGACACCCCGCCCCAAATTCATATATTGAAATTCTAACCCCTGGTAGCTCAAAATGCGACTGTGCTGGGAGATAAGGTCTTCACAGAGGTAAATAATCAAGTGAAAATAAGGTCGCTGGGGTGGGCCCTGATCCAAGACCACATGGGGGGGCCCAGGCAGGCACAGAGGGATGACCACATGAGGACACGGGGAGAGGACGGCCGTCTGTGTGCTGAGATGAGGGGCCTCTGAGGAGCGAGCCCTGTGCACGCCTGTATCGTGGCCCTCTGGTCTGCAGAGCTGTGAAAGAGTACGTTTCTGTAGTCTAAGCTCCCCCTTCCCCGTCTGTGTACTCCATGCTGGTGACCCCAGGAAGTCATACAGACGGTTTAGGCATAAGCGTAAGCCCATGTCCCATGCCCGAGGCCAGCCAAAGGTCACACAGCTGGTGACAAATTAGCTACTCACAACACGGGCCGTCAAAATTAATAAAACTTCTTATTTTCAAAAACTATTAAGAAGAATAAAATACTTTATGAGACTTTGTGTAAGTCAGTTTTTCATAGAAACGGCCGCGTCGACTTTCAAAAAACGTTGGGTTCTCCTCTCTGCCTCCTGCTGTGCAGCCTGGCAGGCACGTGTGTCCCATCTTCTGCCCCAGGGTCCCCGTCACCCTCCCTGCTGACCCCGCTCCACAGGCCATCGGCATGGGGTCCGCCCAGAGCTGTGTCGTTCCCAGGACGGTGAAGCAGACCGGAAACTCGCAGGGATAGACAAAAACACGAGGCACAACTCCTACTAGCTCTTTTGCTCCTTTGACGAGCACGGTCAAATGTTTGCGGGTCGTGACGCGTGCAGTTTTTTTAGGGGAACTGGCTCCCAAGGCCCTGCTCCCCCTGAAGAGTGAGCGGTGAGGCAGAGTGCTCAGGCTGGCTATCTGCACATCAGAAACCGATTTCGGCCCTCCAGCGTCCCTTGGTGGCCTGCAGCCTAATCAATCCTTGTCTGCCCCGCGTTCCTGGCTGGCTCCCTCACCCTTCCTGGGCTGCAGGGGCAGGGATGTGGCAGTCGTGGGGGGGGGGGGCAGCTGAGGAAGTTAGGGGACGCTCTCCTTGCCCTGGTAGAGACGCAGGGTTAATTGGCTGAGAGCTGCTTACAAAGGGGGCAGGGGGCACCGATTCACCCCGGAGGCACGTGCTTCAGAACCAATACTGACCAATAAGATAAAGCAGCTGCCCATAACCCCAATTACCCAAGAATAATAAGACTCAGCAGATACCTTCAAGGTGTGGGTGCTGTTTGTACCTGCTCAGCAGTTTCCTCGCAAAAGCCGGCTATTTATATCCATCACCTCCATCCTGGACTTGATGGGAACCAAATGTAGTCCCTCCCATCAGCAGGGGTCTCTGGCAACATTTTATTTTTATGAACATGGCTGTTAGATCTGGAGAGAAGAAAAGTTCGTTCTGTGCTCACTGAAGGGGACAGAGTGCAGCGAGATGCCCACCTTGGCGTGACTTTGTCAAGGCCCTTCAGCTGCTCTTGGAGGCCTGAGAGCCCGGGTGGCGGTGTCACCCGGTGACTGCAAACAGCGACCCAGCTGGGCTGTGATTTGTGTGTAACTCACACTCTCTGTGGGGCCCCCATCACGGTGCCCCACAAGGGTTCTGCTCTTTCCCTCACCTGTCTCCTACTTCCCTGTCCAGCCCTCATGAGAATGGGTGTCCACCACTCATCAGCCGTTTCAGAGTCCCACCTCTCGGAGCCCTTTGATTTTGGCTCTCTAGGGAGGACCTAAACATCCAACCCAGACAGCTTTCGGGGCAAGTCAACCTGTCGCCTCTCCTGGTAATGCAGTTGCCTGTTCGCATGGACATCTTGAAACCTGCCAGGCGTCTCGGTGTAGATGCCCAAGGCATCAGAGAGGAGCCCAGCCGAGGCTTTGGGTGTCTCTAGATGCAGCCACAGTCTGAATATACCCACGGAAGATGCCAAGTGAAAACCACCACACTGAGCCCAGTCAACCCACAGAACTGCAAGGGATATTATTAAGTTGTTTTACAGTGCTTTGCTGTGCAGCGAAGGGTACGAGAACACTCCATTGTGCCACGTGTACCAGTGCAGTGAAGTCCCAAAAGAATAAGTAATTTATGAGGCCAAAGACTATTAAAGGATTAGGTTGAGATTGAGATGGGAATGTGCCTGACTTCAAAGACCACTTTTCCTCTTAGACCTTAATCCTGACAGAAACAATGGCCACATTAGAGTCAGACTTCACTGCTCAATCTAAACTGGGGAGAAGGCTTCAAGCCGCCTCTAACCCATCCCGCCACCACCATGGCCTGACTCCAGCTGGGCCCACTGGGCTCTTTTTCCTTGTCCAATTGCACCTGTATACCCAGAAATAGCCCCCACCCCCACCCCGGAGGACAGCGCCCTCGGCATCCCATCAGAATCCAGAGCTGCCCACAGAACCGTCCCTGGCCGCCCGTACATCAGCCAGAACGCCAGTGATGAGGAAAATACATCAAGCTGCTGCTGCGTGAGCCTCCTGCCTGCTGCTTGTGCGAGCGTCTGCTTTCAAAAATGCCATTACACCCTAATGAGCCACTCGGAAGCATCAACTTTTCAGCCTGCCCAGCTGCTGCAAAGGGCCGTTATGGCTTCACTGCAAAGATAAAAGAAAATTTCTGAAACTGATCTTAAACTATGTTTTACTAGGAGGCAATCTGGCTCTGTGCTACCGGCTGATTAAACTGTGAAGGTCACTTTCACAAGAAGCACAGAGCGACCAGAGCTGGGTGACCCTTGGGTCCAGCCCCTTCCTCATTCCGACCTGGGGTTGATGGGCCATGCTGGCCACAGTCAGGATTCCGGCCATGTAGAGGCACAAGGCGTTTGCCTGAACTGCCCACCCCTGGGGCCGTAACAAATGCCCTGAGCCCCAAAACTGGTCAGTCGGTTACCTGCTACGCTTGAGGAGTCACAGGCCCAAGGGCGTCTGACATGCCACCAGCTAGGAAACAGTATCACTTAAGAAAAGCAGGAACCCACCCTGCAAAATGGTGCTGGTAGGGGCAGGATGGAGATGCATTTGGTCAATTAGTTCTGTTTTGGCCAAAGAAAATGCATCAAGTTAAGTGAACCAAATGCACCTTCCTTGTGGGTGTGCCTCCTCTCTGACCCTAATGATGGCAATGAGATGATGATGACATTGACGGTAATGATGATGATGATGATGATGATGGTGGTGGTGATGATGATGATGGTGATGATGACACTGGTGTTGATGGTGATGATGGTGACGATGGTGGTGGTGACGATGACACAGTAATAATCAGAAGGATCAATGTTTGTTGAAGGCACTTACCTGCACCAGATACTTACTTACCAGGAATTACTCCATTTAGCCCTTCTCAAAGTAAGAGGGACCAAAGTGACCTGCCTGCAGCCATTGCAGCCGGGAGGGATGGCCCTGGGATTCTGGCACCAGTTTATTCCTAAACACGAACACTTAATCAGTGGAAGCCCCTGAATCTTTCTCTCTGTTCCTCCTTGCCTCACTCAGATTCATCTTCCAAGGTGTACACGAGTTATGAGGGATCTAGATAAGAATCCAGCGTGGCAAAAACTGGTCTCTTTAAAGCACAGGATTCGCATTTCTGTTTTTCTCAAGGTTAGAAGGAAGGTCTTGGGAATTTTGCAGGCTATTATGTATTATGGGACAACCGCACAATACTGGCAAAATGCCTGTCTTTCGTCCAGGTACAGCTGATGAGCTGGGAAACACTTCTCACCTTAATTCTGCCCACTTGTATTAAGTACCTACTATGTGTTGAGCCCACCCTGCTGCCCATGTGTGTGGAGACACAGGGCAATCCAATGTCACCCAACAAGTATATTGTTAAAAATGTTTCCCCACAAATATAGCATGATGCATTATTAACATATTGTTAAATACAGTTGCATGATTTTAGAAAAATGAGTTCTATCCACATGTAAAATTATGTTATTATTATGTGCATATATTAGAAGATTAAGTAGTCAAATAACCAAATACAGCAACAATAACTTGCTATGCTTTTTCACATAATTTTGCTTATGATATGTTGATTAAACTCAAGTTCATTATTCCAGACAATATTGACCTACTTTGCTCCACTTAATATCAGCCAAATAGCACTTTCAAATATTCTCATAACCATCAAAACTGTCCTGTCCTTGATAAATGTGTCTCTCACATGAAACTTCAACTTTCAGGGCAACTGCTGGTGCAGCACAGAATGGAGATGCCAATTTTTCAGACTGGAAACCTCCTTCCTTAAGGACAGGGAGCCACAAGGTCACCCCTCCATTCTGGTCATGCCTGTGACCACAGTATATCTTTCTCAGTCTCTCTCTTTTTTTTTTCTCATTTGGGGAAGTCAGGAAATGTTTTTGCTCTGGGAGGTTGGTCAGAAAAATCCGTGGAAGGAGGAGGATTTTCAGTTGTGTCTCCCCACCATTCCCTGTCATGTTGCCTTGTTTCTGAGATCAGACAAATGCCAGCAGCGCTGCTCAGACGGTCCTCACCAGACTGGATGGAAAGCCTGACACTCCAGCCAAGCGGCATCCTTGAATGTGAACATTGCTTACCTCCAGCCTTACACACAAACAGGACCACCTCCCCAAACACTCTCCTCCCTCCCCAGTCTCCTCCCTTCAGCTCTCTGAAAATAGGTGAGCTATTTTCACAGGTGGATGCGTCCACCTGTGAATATCTCCCCAAGGCTGGGGCAGCTGTTGCCCGTTTGTGGTTCCATCAAGCCTCACGGCACTCATCCCATTAAGTCGCCATTGCCTGTTCGTTTGTCCCAACGAGACTCTGAGCTTGGGGACCTCACCTGGTTTGTTGTGGTGTCCCCACATCTGACAGAGGGTCTGATCTACCATAGATGCCTAATAATATTGTTGAATGAAGTGGATTGAGACACAAAATCCTGAAACTTAACAACCTACAGGAGCCTTTGGTTGATCCCACTTCCCCATGCCTTCAGTCAGCAAACATCTAAATCCCTGAGGACAGTCTAATCTGTTCTGTAAGTTTTAACAAAACTTGGTGAAACTAGGGCGTGTGTCATCTACCATAGATGGAAAACAGGCTCAGAAGTCATCTTGGTGTTCATAAGAGGGTCGGATATTTTAATCATGCCATCCTGCCCTGTCTAAATAAAGAACAGCTCCTAACCCATTATCAAGTTATGTATTTATTCATTCATTCATTAGTTAATTAATTAAACATGTACTAAGATTAGCCATGTGCCAAGAAAGCCATGTCAGATATTAGAAAACAAAAATTATTAGAGACACAGTTTAAGGAACTCCCTGGCCAATCAGAGAAGACAGGGGCAAGTAAGTCTGATGCACAGTGTGTGGGGATGGAAGGTTGACTAGACAGAGGACACAACAGGTGAGCACTGAGACTTGGCCTTGCTGGAACTACATCCTGACCCTTCCTTCAGGTGACATTCACTTGCCAGCCTTAGGATGCTTGCCTACACAGGCTCCCAGACCCCACCAACTCCATTGGGTTCCCAGGCACTCACCCTAAGCAGTGGTGGGTGGAGACCCTGATGTGGCTGCTCTAGCCCTGTGAGCCCTATTTACTCCCAAGTAAAACAAGGGGCTTGGGCCAAGCTGATCTCCAAGGGCCCCTCAGGCTCTAGTCTTCTGTTGGCATTGAGACACTTCAGATGGCAACTGGCTTGTCCACGGGCAATACTCTGTTTTTCTTCTGAGCTACAGAGACTCTCATCACTGAAGCAATCACATTACTCCTCATAGCCACCCTAGAAGCAGGGGAGGGGTTGGTCATTTAAAGTTGGCGGAAGGGGTTACGTGTCTGTGTCTTCATGAAGATCAAACCACAATTCAGGCTCTCCACAGCTCTGTGGGACATGGGGCCTTTGCCACAAAGGGGCTGGTTCTTTCCAGAAGCTCACAAGTGGTGGTTTGCTTCTTATAGGCCAGAAAGAACAGAGAGAATCTGAGTCCTGAATTTCTATTTAGCAGATCAAAGGTGAAGAAAACAAAAAGCATATTTTCCAAGTGTGTGTTTCCATCCCGTGCTGGGGTTTTCCTGGTTTGGAACATTTCTTCATAAGAGCTCATACACATTTTTTAAAAGAAAAAGGATGAGGTCAATATTTATTATGGTTTTCCCGAGTTCTCATGAGGTACCCACGCTGAATGAAATGTCAGCTCTGTCTCCTCGGCTTTCCCTGGAAACCCAGGCTTCAAAGTTTGCTAGTAGCTAAACTAGTCCTTTGGAAGGCTGAACAGAAATGAAAACCCAAAAGGGCCACTTTTATTCTATTAAATAAGGGTCTCGAACTTCTCAGTCTCTGGACCCTTTTATGTTCTTAAAAAAATATTGAGAATCCCACAGATTCTCAGATTCAGATATTTGATACCTATTCAGATATTGATATGTATTCAGATGTATCATATTCATTGATATTGATATCTGTTCAGATCTATCATATTAGAAATTAAAACTCAGAAGAATAAAACATTTATCATTTCATTAAGCTAATAAGCCTACTACATAGTAATATAAACATTTTTATAAAGAGAAATATATTTTCTAAAACAAAAATATTAGTGAGGAGAGTGGCATTATTTCACAATTTTTGCAAATCCCTTCATCTCTGTCTTTGTACAAGACAGTGGAACCCTCACATCTGCTTCTCCATTCAGCCAGTGATGATGCTACATGTCAAGTACCAAGGCTCCAGGCTTTAAAATCCAGAGTTCAAAATTCCTGTGCTATCACTCACTATCTGTGCGACCTCGGGTAAGCCATCTAACTTTCGGGCCACATCAAGTCTTTGTCTCCACAACGGGAGTGGTAACGCCCACCCTAGGTTGTTATGAGGCTGAGACAGGACGTAGTTGATGTGATAACACAGCCCTTGGCTCCCAACTGGCTTCCCTAAAACTCTTCTTTTCCAGAATGCATCCTTCCATATGCAGGGATCTATCTGATTGGTAAATTCGGGGCACTCCTGAAAGTGCCCTTCTCCTCCTCTGGGGTCCACCATGGGGAGTCCTGGGAAGGGTGGGAAGGTCTACCCAACGCCTCCCGCTCACAAGGTTTGCAGAACTGGAGTTGTGTCATCAAACCTGACCTCCACCTGTAATATAGTTCATGTGTTAGACTCCATTGGATCCTTCTGTACTTTATTTCCCAATTTTGTCAGGAGCTGATTGTGGCCGGAGAATGATGAATGGTGTCATATGGGGCACCTGAAGATCCCAACGGCTATCATCATCATCATCATCATCATCATTGCCATCTTCGTCCTTGTTCGTGCCATGAGAGCCGTTTCACTGTGGCCGTTGGGAATCAAGTACATACACACACCATCCCCCAATATGTGTGTAACAGGCTTGTAAGTCTGCTTCAAATTGCACAAAAATAAAATACTTTAAAATCGTTTTATAATCTAGACATCATTAACTGGATTCAGGATTAAGGGAATAAGTATACATTGAAATTTGGGATTTCAGTAACTCATTACAATGAAAAAATGTCGGTTAATTATTTTACCAGACAGCACTGACAGCCATACCTAGAAGGAAATGAATTCTCTTGTGTGTGGGAGAAATTTGAGGACAGTTGCTTAAGTTTCCATAATTCCTTTATTCATTTTGTGTGGTCACTGCATTCATCTCAAGGCTTGTGGGAGGCTCTCTGATACCATAGCTGAAAAGAATACAATCATTCTGGCATGGCTCAGTACCCCGCCCTGGAGCACAGCCAACCCCACAAATATCCAGGAAGCTTCATTCTGGACTAGAGTCCCAGGATTGCTAAGTGGACACTGACTGCCAGTGTTTTATGGACCTCATTTCGACAGCCATGGCCCTTTGCCCCCCTCCTCGTCTCTAGGAACATTTTACATTGGTTTGTACAGTTGGATAAAGTTCCAAACTCATTTCTAATTCAGTTGTGGAGGTATTTGAACATCTTAATCTAGGCAATTGGCTCCCAAGGCCATAGTTCTGGGGAACCTTTTTTCCTCCCTGGCCCCCTGGACTGGTTAGTCATTGCTACATTAACTCATTTGGGCCACTAGGGTGCCAGCTGGGTCCCTGAGGCAGGGGACAGTTAAGAGCACCCTCATTAGGAACTATCACCAGAACCTTTGCTGGGGCTTAAATAATTAGATCCACTTAATGAAATGGGGCCAATTAACTTCCAGTTTATGACCAAGAAATAATTTCACCATGTGGTCAGACTGTGCTGCAGGAGGAGACTCACACTGCCTGGATCCCAGGAACGAGGAAACGTTACCCTGGTTAATGTGTATGGGTTCTTGCTGGGAACTCTTCATGGTACCTCTTCAACAGCACTAAACATAAACTGGTCTGGGGGTGCTTGGCAACCCCAGCCTCCCCAAAGCATCCGTCATATACATATGGTTCCAGAAAGCATTTCTGGTGTAGGACGGTTCCCCAAGTTCATCTTGTAGAAGAGAAGCCATTAGTTATGCCCATTTGGCCTCTAGCCCTGCAAGGATGACAAAGGGAGCCTATGGTCATATCCTGTGTGGACAATCTGACCCACAGAAGCCTGAATATCTGTGAGGCAGGATGGCAGCCCCAACATGGCCCATGTACTGCCTTCAGGGCTTTAACCCTTCTGGCTGCAACCTTTCCTCCCTTCAGTACTACCCAACCCCCAGAGCCATCTCTCTTCAGTACTACCCAACCCCCAGAGCCATCTCCCTTCAGTAGTAGCCCAACCTCCAGAGCCATCTCCCTTCAGTACTAGCCCAACCCCCAGAGCCATCTCTCTTCAGTACTAGCCCAACCCCCAGAGCCATCTCTCTTCAGTACTAGCCCAACCCCCAGAGCCATCTCCCTTCAGTACTAGCCCAACCCCCAGAGCCATCTCCCTTCAGTACTAGCCCAACCCCCAGAGCCATCTCTCTTCAGTACTACCCAACCCCCAGAGCCATCTCCCTTCAGTACTAGCCCAACCCCCAGAGCAATCTCTCTTCAGTACTACCCAACCCCCAGAGCCATCTCCCTTCAATACTAGCCCAACCCCCAGAACCATCTCCCTTCAGTACTACCCAACCCCCAGAGCCATCTGCCTGAAGGCTCATTCCCAAGAATCTTGCTTTTTTCCTGGTTGCTCCCCAGCCACAGCTAAATGCATTCCCCCGGGGGGGTTGGCAATTTGTCAGATGCTCCCTGGTGACATCAAATCCAACCATGCTCCAGGGTCCACTCTTCCCAGTGGTGGAATCTTATGGCATTCAGATAGGCTGGAGAGGTTTGGGACCTGAGTCCCTAGCTTCACACTCTCCCAGTGTCAGTTTGTAGGACTGGGTGTAGCCCAGTAAGGTGGAACTTCACAGAAATGCCCAGCTACCTCCTCGTTTCTCTTACAAACAATGAAGCACATGGGCCAGGTGCCTTACTCTAAAATGTTTCTAAATTCTTCTCTTAGCCTAATGTTGCTTTTTGTTCACATAATAGGCATGGCCCAGGGATCCTTATAGGAGAGGGGAGTATAGACACAAAAAAGACATGGTCCTTCTCAAGAAAACAATAGGTGGGTCAATACAAGTGCCCAAATAACCTTGATATAAGATACACTTCTGGATATGTGCTGCAAGACAGGAGGAGATGAAAGGCTCAGTGGGAGAAAGATTACTTGAAGGGAGAGATTCAGGGAAGGTTTCATGGAGGAAATGCCATTTGTGAAGGGTGTTGGAAGACTTAAAGTGAGATAGCAACGTGACAGAAATAGGGGAAAACATAGTAGTTTGCAATAATCTGGGAGGTAGAGATTGGAAGAATGGAAGGAACCAAATGTAAGATAGATCCAGGGCATAAAACTGGCACCCTTCATGACTGCTTTGGCATGCATGCTGAGCGACAGGGAACGGACATGCATGACATTCAGGTTTCCAGTTGGAACACTGCATAAAAGGTGACAGTGTAATCATTAAGTTTCCAAGTTGAGTTGGGACGTGATTAGTTTGTTAAGGAAGTGGGGCATCCAAGTGGAGATGTCTATTAAGAAGTTTTGGAAACCTGTCTGGAGCTTGGGAGAGGCACCGAGTTAGGAGTCACGGGCATAGAATTGATAATGAAATGAAAGAAAGAAACTAATCACCTAAGTGGGAGTGAAAGGAGGAGAAGAAGATCCAGGCACATAAAAGTGAAGGTGTGGTCAGAGGGAGAGATACATTCTACAAAGACAGACAAAGGACAGCCAGAGAGATAGACATCAGTATGGTGATCAATCCACATGTCTCTTCTTCATCAGACTTTTCTTCCAAGAGGTTAAGGAGCACAACTGGTTTGCCTAGCTCTCCATGTCCTGGAACAGCCAGGTTAACCTGGCACAGCCGTGGTTAGTTAGCCAACACATGTTCATGGTTGAGCCACAGAAGAGCAAGAAGTATGGGGTCATGGTGGTTAGAAACCTTATAAAATGTGAACCAATCAGAAGGCAAGTGCCTTGGATCAAGGCAGGTCCTCGTGGGTGCATGTCAAACCCACCTCTGTCTGGCATTTCCCACATCACCGAATCATCAAAGGGAACTATGCATGTTGTTGACACTGAAGGACAAACTCCACTTCAAGGACTGGAAAAAGTATTGAGATCTCAATCTCCCTCCCTTTCCAGAACTTGCTGGGGGCTGTGGCCCCTTGCTGTGAACAGGGATGAGGAACAGTGATGAATTTATCCCACATAAAACACAGCAAGCACCCCCAGAGAACTAAGACATCACCAGGCTCCTTCTCTGCCTACTATTCCAACTGCTTGCATTTTCTTCTGGCTATTCTCAGATGACAGTTCCTATTCAAAATGCAAATTCCCACAAAAAAGTTCACTTCTTTTTAACCTTTCATCCATCACTTAGCACCTTCATGTGCCTATAGAGCCCTATGTTTAAAAAATGATCAGAGGGAGACCTAGGAGGGCACTGGGTTTCTTTTTTTTTTTTTTTTTTTTTTTTTTTTTTTTTTTTTTTTTTTTTTTTTTTTTTTTTTTTTTTTTTTTTTTTTATTATTTTTTTTTTTTTTTTTTTTTTTTTATTTTTTTTTTTTTTTTTTTTTTTTTTTTTTTTTTTTTTTTTTTTTTTTTTTTTATATGAAGTTTATTGACAAATTGGTTTCCATACAACACCCAGTGCTCATCCCAAAAGGTGCCCTCCTCAATACCCATCACCCACCCGCCCCTCCCTCCCACCCCCCATCAACCCTCAGTTTGTTCTCAGTTTTTAACAGTCTCTTATGCTTTGGCTCTCTCCCACTCTAACGTCCTTTTTTTTTTTTTTTTTTTTTTTCCTTCCCCTCCCCCATGGGTTCCTGTTAAGTTTCTCAGGATCCACATAAGAGTGAAACCATATGGTATCTGTCTTTCTCTGTATGGCTTATTTCACTTAGCATCACACTCTCCAGTTCCATCCACGTTGCTACAAAAGGCCATATTTCATTTTTTCTCATTGCCACGTAGTATTCCATTGTGTATATAAACCACAATTTCTTTATCCATTCATCAGTTGATGGACATTTAGGCTCTTTCCATAATTTGGCTATTGTTGAGAGTGCTGCTATGAACATTGGGGTACAAGTGCCCCTATGCATCAGTACTCCTGTATCCCCTGGGTAGATTCCTAGCAGTGCTATTGCTGGGTCATAGGGTAGGTCTATTTTTAATTTTCTGAGGAACCTCCACACTGCTTTCCAGAGCGGCTGCACCAATTTGCATTCCCACCAACAGTGCAAGAGGGTTCCCGTTTCTCCACATCCTCTCCAGCATCTATAGTCTCCTGATTTGTTCATTTTGGCCACTCTGACTGGCGTGAGGTGATACCTGAGTGTGGTTTTGATTTGTATTTCCCTGATAAGGAGCGACGCTGAACATCTTTTCATGTGCCTGTTGGCCATCTGGATGTCTTCTTTAGAGAAGTGTCTATTCATGTTTTCTGCCCATTTCTTCACTGGGTTATTTGTTTTTCGGGTGTGGAGTTTGGTGAGCTCTTTATAGATTTTAGATACTAGCCCTTTGTCCGATATGTCATTTGCAAATATCTTTTCCCATTCCGTTGGTTGCCTTTTAGTTTTGTTGGTTGTTTCCTTTGCTGTGCAGAAGCTTTTTATCTTCATAAGGTCCCAGTAATTCACTTTTGCTTTTAATTCCCTTGCCTTTGGGGATGTGTCGAGTAAGAGATTGCTACGGCTGAGGTCAGAGAGGTCTTTTCCTGCTTTCTCCTCTAAGGTTCTGATGGTTTCCTGTCTCACATTTAGGTCCTTTATCCATTTTGAGTTTATTTTTGTAAATGGTGTGAGAAAGTGGTCTAGTTTCAACCTTCTGCATGTTGCTGTCCAGTTCTCCCAGCACCATTTGTTAAAGAGGCTGTCTTTTTTCCATTGGATGTTCTTTCCTGCTTTGTCAAAGATGAGTTGGCCATATGTTTGTGGGTCTAGTTCTGGGGTTTCTATTCTATTCCATTGGTCTGTGTGTCTGTTTTTGTGCCAATACCATGCTGTCTTGATGATGACAGCTTTGTAGTAGAGGCTAAAGTCTGGGATTGTGATGCCTCCTGCTTTGGTCTTCTTCTTCAAAATTCCTTTGGCTATTCGGGGCCTTTTGTGGTTCCATATGAATTTTAGGATTGCTTGTTCTAGTTTCGAGAAGAATGCTGGTGCAATTTTGATTGGGATTGCATTGAATGTGTAGATAGCTTTGGGTAGTATTGACATTTTGACAATATTTATTTTTCCAATCCATGAGCAGGGAATGTCTTTCCATTTCTTTAAATCTTCTTCAATTGCCTTCATAAGCTTTCTATAGTTTTCAGCATACAGATCCTTTACATCTTTGGTTAGATTTATTCCTAGGTATTTTATGCTTCTTGGTGCAATTGTAAATGGGATCAGTTTCTTTATTTGTCTTTCTGTTGCTTCATTGTTAGTGTATAAGAATGCAACTGATTTCTGGACATTGATTTTGTATCCTGCAACTTTGCTGAATTCATGTATCAGTTCTAGCAGACTTTTGGTGGAGTCTATCGGATTTTCCATGTATAATATCAAGTCATCTGCAAAAAGCGAAAGCTTGACTTCATCTTTGCCAATTTTGATGCCTTTGATTTCCTTTTGTTGTCTGATTGCTGATGCTAGAACTTCCAGCACTATGTTAAACAACAACGGTGAGAGTGGGCATCCCTGTCGTGTTCCTGATCTCAGGGAAAAAGCTCTCAGTTTTTCCCCGTTGAGGATGATGTTAGCTGTGGGCTTTTCATAAATGGCTTTTATGATCTTTAAGTATGTTCCTTCTATCCCGACTTTCTCAAGGGTTTTTATTAAGAAAGGGTGCTGGATTTTGTCAAAGGCCTTTTCTGCATCGATTGACAGGATCATATGGTTCTTCTCTTTTTTTTTGTTAATGTGATGTATCACGTTGATTGATTTGCGAATGTTGAACCAGCCCTGCATCCCAGGAATGAATCCCACTTGATCATGGTGAATAATTCTTTTTATATGCTGTTGAATTCGATTTGCTAGTATCTTATTGAGAATTTTTGCATCCATATTCATCAGGGATATTGGCCTGTAGTTCTCTTTTTTTACTGGGTCTCTGTCTGGTTTAGGAATCAAAGTAATACTGGCTTCATAGAATGAGTCTGGAAGTTTTCCTTCCCTTTCTATTTCTTGGAATAGCTTGAGAAGGATAGGTATTATCTCTGCTTTAAACGTCTGGTAGAACTCCCCTGGGAAGCCATCTGGTCCTGGACTCTTATTTGTTGGGAGATTTTTGATAACCGATTCAATTTCTTCGCTGGTTATGGGTCTGTTCAAGCTTTCTCTTTCCTCCTGATTGAGTTTTGGAAGAGTGTGGGTGTTTAGGAATTTGTCCATTTCTTCCAGGTTGTCCAATTTGTTGGCATATAATTTTTCATAGTATTCCCTGATAATTGTTTGTATCTCTGAGGGATTGGTTGTAATAATTCCATTTTCATTCATGATTTTATCTATTTGGGTCATCTCCCTTTTCTTTTTGAGAAGCCTGGCTAGAGGTTTGTCAATTTTGTTTATTTTTTCAAAAAACCAACTCTTGGTTTCGTTGATCTGCTCTACAGTTTTTTTAGATTCTATATTGTTTATTTCTGCTCTGATCTTTATTATTTCTCTTCTTCTGCTGGGTTTAGGCTGCCTTTGCTGTTCTGCTTCTATTTCCTTTAGGTGTGCTGTTAGATTTTGTATTTGGGATTTTTCTTGTTTCTTGAGATAGGCCTGGATTGCAATGTATTTTCCTCTCAGGACTGCCTTCGCTGCGTCCCAAAGCGTTTGGATTGTTGTATTTTCATTTTCATTTGTTTCCATATATTTTTTGATTTCTTCTCTAATTGCCTGGTTGACCCACTCATTCGTTAGTAGGGTGTTCTTTAACCTCCATGCTTTTGGAGGTTTTCCAGACTTTTTCCTGTGGTTGATTTCAAGCTTCATAGCATTGTGGTCTGAAAGTATGCATGGTATAATTTCAATTCTTGTAAACTTATGAAGGGCTGTTTTGTGACCCAGTATATGATCTATCTTGGAGAATGTTCCATGTGCACTCGAGAAGAAAGTATATTCTGTTGCTTTGGGATGCAGAGTTCTAAATATATCTGTCAAGTCCATCTGATCCAGTGTCTCATTCAGGGCCCTTGTTTCTTTATTGACTGTGTGTCTAGATGATCTATCCATTTCTGTAAGTGGGGTGTTAAAGTCCCCTGCAATTACCACATTCTTATCAATAAGGTTGCTTCTGTTTATGAGTAATTGTTTTATATATTTGGGGGCTCCGGTATTCGGCGCATAGACATTTATAATTGTTAGCTCTTCCTGATGGATAGACCCTGTAACTATTATATAATGTCCTTCTTCATCTCTTGTTACAGCCTTTAATTTAAAGTCTAGTTTGTCTGATATAAGTATGGCTACTCCAGCTTTCTTCTGGCTTCCAGTAGCATGATAAATAGTTCTCCATCCCCTCACTCTGAATCTAAAGGTGTCCTCAGGTCTAAAATGAGTCTCTTGTAGACAGCAAATAGATGGGTCTTGTTTTTTTATCCATTCTGATACCCTATGTCTTTTGGTTGGCGCATTTAATCCGTTTACATTCAGTGTTATTATAGAAAGATACGGGTTTAGAGTCATTGTGATGTCTGTATGTTTTATGCTTGTAGTGATGTCTCTGGTACTTTGTCTCACAGGGTCCCCCTTAGGATCTCTTGTAGGGCTGGTTTAGTGGTGACAAATTCCTTCAGTTTTTGTTTGTTTGGGAAGACCTTTATCTCTCCTTCTATTCTAAATGACAGACTTGCTGGATAAAGGATTCTCGGCTGCATATTTTTGCTATCTAGCACCCTGAAAATCTCGTGCCAATTCTTTCTGGCCTGCCAAGTTTCAAAAGAGAGATCAGTCACGAGTCTTATAGGTCTCCCTTTATATGTGAGGGCACGTTTACCCCTTGCTGCTTTCAGAATTTTCTCTTTATCCTTGTATTTTGCCAGTTTCACTATGATATGTCGTGCAGAAGATCGATTCAAGTTACGTCTGAAGGGAGTTCTCTGTGCCTCTTGGATTTCAATGCCTTTTTCCTTCCCCAGTTCAGGGAAGTTCTCAGCTATTATTTCTTCAAGTACCCCTTCAGCACCTTTCCCTCTCTCTTCCTCCTCTGGGATACCAATTATGCGTATATTATTTCTTTTTAGTGTATCACTTAGTTCTCTAATTTTCCCCTCATACTCCTGGATTTTTTTATCTCTCTTTTTCTCAGCTTCCTCTTTTTCCATAACTTTATTTTCTAGTTCACCTATTCTCTCCTCTGCCTCTTCCATCCGAGCCGTGGTGGTTTGCATTTTGTTTTCCATTTCCTTTAAAGCGTTTTTCAGCTCCTCATGACTGTTCCTTAGTCCCCTGATGTCTGTAGCAAGAGATTCTCTGCTGTCCTGTATGCTGTTTTCCAGCCCAGCGATTAATTTTATGACTATTATTCTAAATTCACTTTCTGTTATATTATTTAAATCCTTTTTGATCAGCTCATTAGCTGTTGTTATTTCCTGGAGATTCTTCTGAGGGGAATTCTTCCGCTTGGTCATTTTGGATAGTCCCTGGTGTGGTGAGGGCCTGCAGGGCACTTCCCCTGTGCTGTGGTGTATAACTGGAGTTGGTGGGCGGGGCCGCAGTCCGACCTGATGTCTGCCCCCAGCCCACCGCTGGGGCCACAGTCAGACTGGTGTGTGCCTTCTCTTCCCCTCTCCTAGGGGCGGGATTCACTGTGGGGTGGCGTGGCCCGTCTGGGCTACTTGCACACTGCCAGGCTTGTGATGCTGGGGATCTGGCGTATTAGCTGGGGTGGGAAGGCAAGGTGCACGGCGGGAGGGGGGGCAGGCTTAGCTCGCTTCTCCTTAGGTGATCCACTTCAGGAGGGGCCCTGTGGCAGCCGGAGGGAGTCAAATCGCTGCCGGAGGTTTGGCTCCGCAGAAGCACAGAGTTGGGTGTTCGCGCGGAGCGAGCAATTTCCCTGGCCGGAGCCGGTTCCCTTTGGGATTTTGGCTGGGGGATGGGCGGGGGAGATGGCGCTGGCTAGCGCCTTTGTTCCCCGCCAAACTGAGCTCTGTCGTCCGGGGGCTCCGCAGCTCACCCTCCCTTTGTCCTCCAGCCTTCCCGCTTTCCGAGCAGAGCTGTTAACTTATGACCTCCCAGACGCTAAGTCGCGCTTGCTGTCGGAACACAGTCCGTCAGGCCCCTCCGCTTTTGCAAGCCGGACTCGGGGGCTCTGCTTGGCCGGCGAGCCGCCCCTCCGCCCCGGCTCCCTCCCGCCAGTCCGTGGAGCGCGCACCGCCTCGCCGCCCTTCCTACCCTCTTCCGTGGGCCTCTCGTCTGCACTTGGGTCCGGTGACTCTGTTCTGCTAATCCTCTGGCGGTTTTCTGGGTTATTTAGGCAGGTGTAGGTGGAATCTAAGTGATCAGCAGGACGCGCGGTGAGCCCAGCGTCCTCCTACGCCGCCATCTTCCCCGGGCACTGGGTTTCTTACGGAAAGAAGTAAGGAGCACTTGGGAAGGAAAAAAAAAAAGAAAAGAAAAACAAAACTAATAACACTAAAACCAGAGCGCAGAGCCACAAACCCCAGCTTACAAATCTGGCCTGGAACTTGGTAGAAAAATCTGTTTAGAGAATTTGCAGATGTTAGATACATAGAGTTTTGGGGTTTGATGTCTTTACCATCAAGTCTGGACTCAGAGGTTAACTTGCTAAATGCCAGGGAAAAGTCTGTCCACATAATTTAGGATCCTGTTTGGACTTTTCTGAGCTCTGAACAATAATTGAATCCCCAGATACTTAGCAGAATCTGACCACACATGGTGAAATTATTTCTTGGTCATAAACTGAAAACTTAATTGGCTTCATTTCTTTAAATAGATTCAATTATTCAAGCAACAATGAATCTTGTAGAGGTACTTACAAGTCCGGGGTGACTATAAGAGATGAAGGTTTAAAGCATGCTACCCAAAAGCCTTTGCAAACTGCCACCAAGGAGCTTGCAGATTGGGAAGGGATTTATTTGTGCTTATAAAATATAAAAACTGCCCTCTGTGGTACGATTAGATCTGATGCAACCAGCTTATTAAAAATTAATGCAGCCAAGAAATGATGCCCATATGTATGATGGAGTTCAGCATTGTTGAAAACGGTGGGGAGTTTCTGAGTGGGGATCTTAGGCCTACAGCCCACCATATCCTCAGCCTCTCAGAGCAAGCAGCTAAATTACATACCTGAGGCCATCTTTGCTTCCACATGCCGCTCAGTGATATTCTTCCCCTTCAACTTGGCTTACGATTGGACTCTAAATGAGAAAGCTAATTCCTAAAGCTCACAGAGGAAATGCAGAGTCATGGCTGGATTCCTCCCTAAGCATAAGACTTCCTTCTACACAATAGACATCCTTGGGTTTAGCTCAAAAAATGTCCTTTGTCCCCTCCAGCTTTGATCCTGACTCTGAATGTTAATCAGTCCCAGAATAATGTGTCTGTAGTTAGCTAAGAATCTGACTCAACCTCCAACCTCTGCCTGTTGCCTTATTAAAAGTTGCTTCACATCGCCCTGACCCTGTAGCACAGGCATGTTATGTCCTTGCACGCCTCCTCTAGCATGCATGAATTTCCTTCTGAAAGAACATGCTTAGAAGCAGAGTTGACTCATTAACCTTAACCCAGAATTTCACTAACGCAAAGATATCTGAAACTTCAGGGTTACATGGGTTAATTAGGAGGCAATATCTACCTTTTCTTTAAGCAATTGAAGACAAGAGATGAGATCAATGAGTTGATGGTCACAGGCATGCTTCACCATGTGGGGGCAGATGGGTGGGTAGATGGCGAGTGACCCTCTTCCAGGTTGGATTTTTCTCTAATAAAACTGAGAGAAGACACACACCCTACCATCGGGTTCCTGCAGAGGTTCAGAGGGAGAAGATGATGGAATCAACTTTTGGGGAAGGGTGTTACCTGTTCCTAGAGAGGAATAGCCCTGCTGCATGGAGCTGTCCAAAGGGTTCAGTACTGAAAGCATGTATGTCTTGAAATACCAATACACATGGCATTAATCTCCCCAGGTTCCAGACTGGGCATATTTGAAACAATATATTGAATGCCTTTCTGACAAAAGGACTAAGGGTTCACTCTAGCTTTTAACCATTGTTTGGCCACCAGCTCGACCCTCCAGTAAATGGCATATCTAACACAGGATCACATGGGGGGGGGGGGAGAAAACCATCATGAGACATCTTGTAGGATGATGATGAATTTCCCAACATCTTAAATGAACTAAAGGGGTAGGAAACCATTGATGTCTAATTTTCCCATCAGAAGGCCCCCGTCTTGCCTGAGTGTGACCCTCCATTGACAGAGCAATATAGAAAGCTTTGTCTTCCTTGAGCCTTACCCCCTAAGAGGGAGCTCCCCTCCCAAACAATTTCAGGGTGACATTGTCATTTTGACATTTATGCAATATACCTATACACATCTTGACTTTTCAAAAAAATTATTTGAAGTGAAAAGTGCAAATCTAGTGTAAATACGGAATTAATTAAATCTATCTGTGCTTTATAGTCTTTTCAAAATTAACTTACAAAATGTTTGCCAGTAAAATTATTAACATGTAACTCTGAAGATAATGAGTCAGTTTAAGGTTATTTAATTACTGGTAGAGTTACAGTATTTACACTAAAGTATTTTTCTGCAGCTCTAATCTCATGTGATAGGACTCTGAAGGGTTTTCAAGTTTAGCCTCTCCTGAGATTTCATTTGGATAATTATCTTCACCTGAAAGAATGACATCTGTCGAGCAAATGGAGTCACTGGTGCTCGTTTGGGTGGGCGTCTTTGAAACATATGTCTGTGTTGATAGAGAAGTCACTCTTGAGGATTAATCGATCATCATCCCTGTGTGCTGTGAGGTTCTGGTGGATCAGAGTAAGTCCTGAAAGCTTAGTTAGCCCCTGGCTCCTTTTCTGCAGAGGGTTACTTGGGTGTGGCTCAATGAGCACCAAGTCCCAGTTTTTCATGGAACCAGTAAGGGCAGCTGGACCTCCACAACAGAGGGCCTGACTACCCATTGGGTTCTTGCCAGAGAGCACAACATCATCCCATTGAGTGGCCTGTGCTGGAGTTGCACTCAGTTATTCAGCCCCGGTGTGGACTGAGATAACCGCCATTCTTGTGGGTTCCTGCTGAGCAGTGAATTCTCCTCCAACTTTCTCCCAAACAAGTTCTCTTTCCTACAGGTAATCCAGCCAGGTTTCAGAGCAGTTTGCCTGGAGCAAAGGCCTTCATGTTGTGATCTATCAAAGAGACTGTATGCATCAAACATGGCAGCCCCCTCTTTGATAATGCTTCTTCTCCAACCAGGTTGTCAATAACTGACCTTTATTTAATGACAGAGAAAGTCAGAAGACTGCCATGAACAGTAGGGACAACACAGGGAGACGCAGAGGCTCCAAGGAGACACTTCAGCAAGGTGCTGCGTCTCTTCTTTTCTTGGATGGAGTAGCTTATAGGGGACAGAGCTGGGCTGGTCTGAAGAGAGCTAAGCACCACAGATTCAAACAGGTGCTGATTTCATGATGACCACCCTTGAGACCCTGTGGTATGGCCAGCAAGAACTAGCCATGGTGGGAGGGGGCAGTGTATGTGTATATGCGTGTGTGTGAGGGTGCATAGAGTGTAGTTCCTGAGTCTTGGAGCTTACTACTTGGGAAAACAAAATAGGCATGCACCGTCAACTAGAGAAGAATATAAAACAGAATATAATAAGGGTAAAACCAAGTGGTGCATAGTCAGGACCTTGGGATCCAGAGAAAGTCTTCCACAACCCATGTTCCCCTTTTGCAGTAACAGAGAAAGGGTTCTGGTGGCCCAGAGGGAAGGAATCTGTCCAGTTAGAGACATTGGAAGAGTGGGGGGAGCCTAGAGAAAGCCTTGAATATTGGGGGGGAAGAAACCCTTCTATTTGGAGTTTAAAGCCTAAGGTTCCAGTTCCAATAAATCCTGTGGAAATCAGAGATGCTCTTATCCATCGAAGGGCCATTCTCAGACCACTTAGCTATGTGACTTTTGCAGGTTTATTCTTTAGTGGGACAAAATGCCCTTCAGGTCTCTCTGGATAATGTCACTGGCTAAAGAAATTCTGAGAGCATATGCTCCCCCAAGTTCTAACCTTTCAAGTTCTTCTCAGAAGATTTCTCTAGTCCTGCCCCTTCTCTAGGAGCTGGGATGGAACCAGACAGTGACTCCCTGCCAACGCAGGCTTCTTATCTGTCAGTAGAGCAGCCTATGCAGCCTTAGAGAGAAGCCCATGAGGTTGGAGTCATGCAGCTGATTCCCTGGCTCTCATGAAAGGGACATGACTTTGTGGCCCCTCAGTTACATGTGAAACAGTTACATCTACAGATGATGCCAGTGCCCTCAGAACACCTGGATGTGCTCAACAAGACGGGTGAAGGTTTTTTTTCTTTCTTGTTGTTTGTTTTGTTTTGTTTTTCTTCTCATGTCTTGGCTACAACCAACCTTGGGACTCCCAAACAGACATCTGGTTCTCCCACATCTTTCCCTTGGCCAGGGGTGGGGCCAGACCAGCAACCAGCCTGTTCAGCCTGGGAGCTGGGCTGTAGGGTTCCCAAATCTAACACAAAATGCTGACATTTGAAATGCAGCTCATTCTTTCTAGGAAGGTCTATAGCTCTTCATGCTCAGAAACAAGGAAGCCAATTTCATGCTTCAGGGAATCGGTGGATGGTCTGTGGGGTCAGGAAGGGACTCCTTCACTTGGGTGGGCACAGCCACTCTGCAGGTGATGAGCCCAAGAAGCCGCAGATTTAGAATCTCTGGAGACACGCAGAGTGGCCAGAAACACGCTGGGATCATGAGCACCACGGGGAAATGCAATGATTAACACAAAATCCAGCAAAGGATGGGGGAGGGGGGAAATTGATGGTTTTAATACACCACCCTCCCTCTCATTTTTAATAACAGTGTTGCCTTTGCAATATTATCTCCGTTAATTCTCACCCCATTCCATTCGCTTTTGTTTTCACACGCTTGTGCTGTAATTTTCAATTTAATTAGTTGCAGTTCTGTTAGATAGCAACAGGTCCTAGTTTATCTCCGCAGCTAATACTGCTAATTGTTTATCCAGCCTTCAGTAATATCTCATTAACTTTATAGGCTATCGTTTCCACATCATCTACAGAATTAATTTTCTGCAAATCTAGAGATGTTGGTGCTTGTGAACATTTTCTCTCAGAAACACAGCAAAACCGAACAGGAAAAAAACAACAACAAAAAGCATCTGGCAAAGTTGGAGGAGACCACGTCATTTGCTGCTGCGTGTCCCTCAAGGAAATAACGTCTAGAGACAATCTCTCCTTCATTTTATTAAAAAGAACCCACCTAAGTAATTCATCATTTTTATAACAGCCATTATCCATAAGGCATTTATGGATATGCAGATGAGAGTTGAGATGTGCATGTAGAATATTTGGACGCAGCACACACAGGCCCTCCAATTACTCGCCTTAATATAATGAAGTTGTTATCCAGATGATTTTTATGTTATGCGTCTTGATTTCTCAGAACATTTAACAACCGCCCCCACCTCCTCATTTAGAAGATGGGAGCGCAAAATTCAGCTGTAACCCACCTCAACCCCACCTAAGAGTCTGACACCAGTTCTGCCCTCCTTCCTCGCCCCTCCCCTGCCACCTTTGAGCCAAGGTGCAAAATGTTTTCCCTTCACATGCCTCCCCTCCCCTGCTCCAGAGCTGGCCTCTTTGTAGCCTGTCTGGTCCCTGGTGTTCGAGACAAAAAAAGATGCACCATATCCCTCCCAGAACCCTTGGACCACGGAGATCGACCATCCCCTTTCTCGGAGTTGCGGACAGCAAGAAACGATCTCCATTCTTTGTCACTAGCACAAGAGAGCTTTGCTGATGGAATAAGCCTAGAGGCTGTCTGAATGGTCACAGCAGTTGCTGCTTTCTCCCTCTGGCCTCTGGTGCTGTGCGCATCTGTTCCCCAAGTGGCCAGAGCATCAGTCTCTTCTGTTTGGGGGAATTTGTGGACCTTCTTCACAGCCTCGATCACAACCAGGAACATGCCTTTCAATGGCTGTGTTGTGGTTCCTGCAAAACCAGGGGCTGCTACGATCCACAGACTAAATTGGGCAGAGACGTAATCACCAGCTTGCAAGAGGGTGGGGAAACTTGATTAACGGGGCTGAAGACAGCAGGAGGATCTGGGGCCGGATCCTTAACGTGGCCACAATGGCAACAATGCAGGAGGCATGGGAGAATCAGCAGTGGGAACACCCCTGTAGCCAGGACTGGAGAGAGGAGACCACTCATCCGCTGGGCAGAAGAGATGATGCCAGGACAATCAGCCTGGGCTTAGGCTCTGGCTACCCATGCTCACTCTTTCCCATATTGTAACCTTGTCCTCAGACCCCACCCACCATCAGCGCCCTGTGTCTGGTCATGTGTTTTGAATTTTGCTGAGTTACAAACACCTTTGGCAACATGAGGGAAGATATGAATCAGAAGCTCGTTATGCCCAAATGCATCCAAATCGCTTAGGTTTGGGGAGATTTATGAAATCATAAAGAATCCTAGCATCCCCACCCTATATGTAAGAAATTCAAAATGGCCAGGAAGTCATCAGAAGGTCTCTTTCTATATGCTCTGGAGACAATGATAAGGCAAGACACTCACGGTACAGCATGGGGTGGCCGACGGTGCTGAGAAAAATAGCTTAATATGTAAGCATTTGGTTCTTCATTTTTACTGTCTTTGGAAAGAGCAAATGCGATTCTATTTTACAAATATTTTCAAGCATTGACTGTAGTCCAACAACAGCTACATCTGAGTGTTTTCAGATAAAAGTGGCAGCAAACCCAACTCAAAATAGTTTAAGAGAAAATGAGGTTTATCGGCCCCTGTAGTTGAAAAGTGCGAGAGTAGCGCTGGCTTCAAGGGCCCCGCCTGGCGGTCAGCGTCTGGGTTTTCTTACTTTCTTATTGACCTTCTCTCTCTCTCTGTCTCCCTCTGTCTCTCTCTGTCTCTTCCTCTGTCTCTTGGTCTCTCTCTATCTCCCTCTGACTCTCCTTCGGTCTCTATCTCTTCCTCTGTCTCTCTGTCTCTCCCTCTATCTCTCTGTTTTTCTCTCTCCTTCTGTGTCTCCTTCTCTGTCTCTGTCTCTCTCTCCATGTCCCCCCACTTCCGTCCACATGGTCCTGTCTCGTTCCTGCTTGTCCTTCTGTAGAAGAGTTTTTTTCTAGGGTTGGAGGAGGGACCTGAGAAGGTAGGAGAGAAAGCAGGGCCAGATTCGGCCAGTCCACTGCCCAAAATAAAGAGGCTGTGCAAGGAGCGCCTGGGTGGCTCAGTCGGTTAAAGGTCCAACTTTGACTTCAGCTCCGGTCATGATCTCATGGCTCATGGGTTCTGTGCTGACAGCTCAGAGCCTGGAACCTGCTTCGGATTCTGTGTTTCCCTCTCTGGCTGCCCCTCTCCCGCTCTGTCCCTCTGTCTCTCAAAAATAAATACGTGTTAAAAAATTTTTAAAAATAGAGGCTCTGTGTTGTCCTCTATTCCTGTGGTTTTATATCACATATTTATTGCCTGTTTGTGTTTTCCTTTTATTAAAGTGCCCATTCATATGTTCAGTCCATTTTCTGATTCTGCGGGTGCATCCAAGTTGCATAAATATCTAAAGTGCTAGTCGTCTGTTACCTGAGTCACAGATGCCTTTCTCCACGTGACAGCCACATCCACATGCCACGTAATTTGCTCTTTCAACGTGAACGATTCAGTGGGTTTCAATACATTCACAACGTTGTTCCAGAACGTTCTCTCACCCCGAGATGATGCCCTGTGAAGTCAAGCACTCACCCCCACTTACCATCCCCCAGCCCCTGGCAACCACTAATGTACCTTCTGACTTTAAGGATTTGCTTGTTAGGAACATCATGTAGATGGCATCCTACATGAAGCTTTTCCTGATGGGCTCCTTTCCCTTGGCATGACGTGTGCAGGACTCATGGATGTTGCCGCACGGATCAGTGCTCCGTTCCCTTTTACGGCTGAGCACCGTTCCACTGTCTGGACGCAACACATTTTGCTTATCCATTTAGCAGTTAATGGACTTTGGGGCTGTGTCCACTTTTTGGCCGTTAGGAATAACGGTGCTCTGAACGTTCACGTTCACGTTTTTGTGTGAATGTCTTTTCAATCCTCAGTACCAGGGGATGGAATTGTTGGGTGTAAGTGCTTCTTACTGTTGTTATGAGTCTTCTAGTCACCAGAACGGCTTGCGGATATCCGGTCTGACCAGAGATATGCACGCCCTAAGGCCCAGTGGTTCTGTGCAGCCCGGGGAAACTTTCCTGTGTATTCAAAAGAAGATACGCAAAAGAGCTCAGTGTTGTTGGCAACAGAAAAACAAATCAGAGAGATAGTTAAAATGTCCAACCACAGAAATGCAGGTATATTTATTGCCAGAGGATTCTGTCTACATATCTGTGAGCATATAAACTAGAGCTACAAATTTCAAGGCAATCCGTGGCCTTGGGGAATCGTACAATTATGCTGGGAAAACATTTTGGAAAAAATTTTTAAAATTAAAAGCACAACTTGCAGAAGAGTGTGCCCGATGTGATGTTGCTTATCTAAAGGTCAAAGCATGCATAGCAATACATTTGGATGTGCATGTATGGAGTATAAGGAGAAGAGGTGCACGTTATGGCAAAACCCAAATTTAGAATCATGGTTACATCTCGGGTAGAGAAAGAGGTGATGAGGAAGGGGTAACTGCTAGCATTTAATTACAGTGATAGCCTTTATTCCCCATCCTGGCCAATAGGTACAGGAGCGTATATTTATTATTCTTTACATCTCATTGCATATCTTGAAGGTCATATAAGAATTTCTTTAAAAAATTAGAAAATATAGGGGCACCCGGGTGGCTCAGTCGGTTAAGCATCCAACGTCGGCTCAGGTAATGATCTCACGGGTTCGAGACCCACGTCAGGCTCTGTGCTGACAGCTGACAGCCTGGAGCCTGCTTCGTATTCTGCCTTTCCCTCTCTCTCTGCCCCTCCCCCCACTCATGCTCTGTCTCTCTCTGTCTCAGAAATAAGTAAACATTAAAAAAATTATTAGAAAATATAATTTAGAAAATTTCTCATTCAGAATATCAAACTATGAGAAACCTAGGCACAGATATAAAATAGGTTCAAGCACCAATCAGTAAATTTAATGGCATTCCAAAAGACCAGCAGGGTGTTTTGTGAAAGTTTAAAACCATTGAAATGACGTGGAGGACCAAGTGTTCAAGAAAGGCCAAAACATTTTTTTTTAAGCTGAACAAAAATGGGTGATTGTCCCTGTCACATTGCCAAAGTCTGTCACTGATATAGGGATAAGAAATTAAAGCAATGCAACCAAAATCAGACGTAAGGATGCAAAAACAGACACACCCATGTATGTTCTGGTTTCGACAGAGGTGACATCAAATTGGTGGTAGGAAAATTGCCTTTGTACCTCACCACATACGCAAAGTAAATTGCAGATGAATTAATTACTGTCTTTAATACATGCAATGGTATATACTCAACTATAGAAAGAGAATGAAATCCTGCCATTTATGACGACATGGACAGAGCTGGTGAGTATTAAGTGAAATACATCAGAGAGAGAAAGACAAATGTCATAAGGAGCTCAGAAAAAAAATAATTATAAGGCTCTGGTCTGTGGACCAGCCACTTGCATTTTGAAGTGTCCCAATGCCAACAGAAGACTAGAGCTTGGGGGGCTCTTGGAGATCAGCTTGGTCCAAGCCCCTCGTTTTACTGGGGGGATAAACAGCACCCACAGGACTTGCTTTTTTTTTTTTTTTTTTTTACTTTAATGTAGTTGAATTTGGCAATTATTTTTCATGCAGTCCAATTCATTTATTTTTCATTTAGTTGCTTTAGGCGTCATAGCCAGGAAACTATTGCCTAATCCAAGGTCATAAAGATTTGCAACAACGAGAGCCTCTTAAGCGTTACACCTCCAAGTGTTTTATAGTTTTGGCTCTCATATTTAGGTCTTTGATCCATTTTGAGTTCGTTATTGTATATGATGTGAGCTAGGGGTCCAACTTCATTCTTTTGTATATAGATGTGCAATCGTACCAGCACCATTTGTTAAAAAGGCTATTTATTTTATTCCCATTGAATCGTCTTGGCACTCTTATCAAATATCAAATTACCACAAATGCATGGGTTTATTTCTGGACTCTCAGTACTATTCCATTAGTCTGTCTGTTCTTAAGCCAGTACCCACATAGTTTAATTACTGTAGCTTTGGAATAGGTAAGTTTTGAAACTTTTCTGGATTGTTCTGGCTGTTCAGGTTCCTGACGTTTCCATATGAATCTCATAGGATTAGCTTGTCAATCTCTGCAAAAAAGGCCCCTGGTATCTTGGTGGATATTGCATTGAATCTGTCAGTCAGTTGAGAGACTTTTCTGTCCTACCTAGAGTGGGTGGTGCAATCTGTGGCCTTGGGACATCTTCCTCTTCATTCAGATTTTCTTTATTTTCCTTCAGTGATGATACATTTATTCCTGAATGTATTACTCTTTGTTCGTGCTTTGTAAATGTGGTTGTTTTATAACCGATATTATTTTTGGATTGTTCACCGCTAATACACATAAACACAGCGGATGTTGTTTCATGAGCTTGTGTTCCAGACTCATTTATCAGTTTGAATAGGTGCAAACATCGTTTCCCTTCTTCTGTTCTAATTTGGATGACTTTTATTCCTTTTGTAACCTGATCGCCCTGACCCGTGGCTTATGCTTGCGTTTCTAATATAGCGTCTCCTGATGACTGAAAGTATTTTTTTAATGTAGTTGAATTTAACAGTGATTTTCTCTGTTGTTGCCTTGTTAACCTTACTTAAGAAATACATCCTTAATTCTGAAATTTTGAAGATATTCTAGTTTCTTTTTCTGAACTGAAAGTATTTGGCTTTTCTCATTTAGATTTTTAAGTGGCTAGAATTTAATATTGGATGTGGCATGAGATAATGAGACGGGAGCTAATTTCATTTTATTCCCCACGTGGATAATCAGTTGTCCCAGCACTGTTTATTGAACAGCCTATTTTACCACTGGTCTCCAAGAACATTTTTCTCGTATTTTAATTTCCCATTCATGCATGGATCTGCTTCTGGGGACTGTGTTCCATTCAGTTGTTCTTGTACCATCACATTGCTTATCTGCCATAGCTTGATGATACGTTACGATATCCGGTATGGCAGTGTCCCCATCAGGCTTCAGAATACCCCAATACCTTCTTTGGTTTGCTCAAGGCTGTCTTGGTCCTTTATATCCTCTTACTCTTACATTTAAGTTGTAGACTTGCCTCATCAATGTCCTGCTTATAAGCGATGAGAATTTTGGTTAATAGATTAATTTGAAGAAAGCTTTTTATTTTGACAAATTATGACATCAAATTGGGTTTTCTATAAAATATTTTACAAATTTTTCCATAAAATCCCTGTATGTCTCCTATTAGATGTATTCCTGGGTTGTTTTCTGGGTTTTTTTTTTTTTTTTTTTTTTTTGGTTTTTGGTTTTTGGTTTTTTTAGTTTCCATTTACCAAAGCAACAAAGGTATACATTGTATTTTATTTTCATTGCTAATATATGCTATCAAACTTTTTTTTTTCTGTAGTATTCTTGTTTATTGGTCCAAGAACTACGTTTTGAGTACACACTGTATGTTAGTACATTTCAGGGGCTGGGACTTCACACATATCCAAACAGACTCAATCCCAGCCCTTCTGGAGCTGACATCCTTCTGTCAACAAGGGGAAATAAACAAGTAAATCTATGATATGTCAGATGGTAGGAAATGCTTGGTGAAAGGAAAGCCAGGCAAGAGGACTAGGCAGCGCCCCCTCAAAGAGTTTCCGCAGGAAGGCCACTCTGATGATATGGCCCTTGAGTGGAGCCTTCAGCAAAAAGGGACAGCGTCCCCCAGGTACATGGCAAAGGGAACTGCTGCAGAGAACAGCAGGTGCCCAGCAGAGCCCTGCACGTGCCAGCTGTGCTCAAGACCACCTGGGAGGCAGGCTGCATGCATGGAGCCCAGGGAGTCAGGAGGTGTGTAGAAGGGGATGGGTCCCAGTAGTAGTCAGGGCTGGCCCCTTCTCATGTTTGCTCGGAGTTCAAGAACCCCTTCCTCAGAGAGGACTTCCAGGACCACTGTCACCTCCACCACTGTGTTCCGTGATCTGGGCCCCACACATCACCAACTGGAGTGCTCTTATTCATCCATGTGTGCACTGTCCCTGTACTCCCACGGAGCCCACACCCCATGCAACATATCATGCTCAGCCTCTGTACCGCTGCTTGGTTAGACCATGAAACTTCCCATGTTTATTGACTACTTTCAAAGGTGAACCCACCCACAGCCAAGCACAAAGCTCTCCCTTCTTGTCCCCACTAAACCCACCGCACCCCACGCTCACACATCCACCGTGGCCACATTTTTGCTCATCGCTGCTGCATAACCACGTGGTGGGGGAAGCCAAATGACCTGCAAAAGAATCCACATAACAGTTTTTCTGGACAACACAAGCGAAGGGCCCCATAAGTTTGCTTTAGAAGCTGACAGTTCGCGATGTCTAGAACAAGTCCCCATGCCTCACACGTGCCTTAACTGGATATAATCAGTGAGGTAGATTGGTAGATAAAATACCTTCATTATGAAAAGTTTCAAGCATATACAAAATTAGAAAGAATAGTATAATGAGCTCCATGTTTCCATCACCCAACCACCAATGTCCCTGCTTCTCCCAGACCATTTTGAGGCAAATGTCAGGCATCATATTGTTTCTAATTCTTCTAAGTTTTACTTACGTCTCTAAAAGATAAGGGCTCATTTTAAAACACCACAGTATCATCACCATACCTAAAGTTTGACAATAGTACCAAATATTCAGTCTTAGTGAAAATTTTTTCCTCCTTTTTTACAGTTTTGTTGTTGTTGTTGTTGTTGTTGTTGTTGTTGTTCGAATCAGACTCCAAATGGGATCCAAACATTCTGGTTGGCTGGTGTGACCCCCAATCTCTTTCAGTTCAGGGTCTCCCTCTCTCTCTCTTATTCCCCTTAGAATCTGAGTTGTGCTATAATTTCCCTCCATCTGGATTTTTGTGGATTGCATCCACATGGTGTTGTATGACAGGTTATTCTGTTCCCTGTATATCCTGTAAAATGGTAGTGAAATCTAGGAGTCTTGTCAGATTTAGGTGACTGGAACACTTCATCAGCAGAGTGGGATTCCACCAGGACACTGTTTGCTCATCCTTTCTCTGTAGTGTTGGAGGCCATAGATGATTACTGCCTAGATCCATTTTTCACAGGGAATACAAAATGGTGATAGTCTATGCTTCTCCTCCCTTCTTTATTTATTAGCTGGAATATTCCTATAGAAAAGAAACTTCCTTTCATCAAAAGGAGAGTTAAAGAGTGCCTGGTTATTTCCCTGTATTAAGCTTTCAAAAGTTTAATACTTTCCAAAGATGATCATGAACTTTAGATATGTTTTCTGTTTTACCATTTTATTTTAACGTTTATGTGCTCTCTGTATCATTACAAAATTGTGAATGTAAGCATTTTTATGTGTTTCAGTTGATGACTGTTGTTATTTTTTTTAAGTTTATTTATTCATTTAGAGAGAGACAGACTGACCACAATCAGGGGAGGGGCTGAGAGAAAGGGGCAGAGAGAGAACCCCAAGCAGGCTCCACACTGTTAGCACAGAGCCCAATGTGAGGCTTGAACCCACAACCCGTGAGATTATGACCTGAGCTGAAACAAAGAGTTGGGCTCTTAACTGACTGAGCCATGCAGGCACTCCTGGTACTGTTGTTATTCTTAATGACAATCAAATAGTTCCCTCTTTGGCCAGTGGAAACCTCTTCAGGGTAGCTCCTGATGTTTGTTGTTTTTATAATGATTATGATGATTACATGACCCTGGTGGTCTTTGATAGCTTCCTTGCCTCCTTTCCTGTTATGACAAGGTGCTTTGGGCACATCTTGTTTGTTTTCTGCCTCATTGTTGAAATAAGCCCTTTATCGATGGAGCCCTAGTTATCCTGATGATATTTAGAGACCACAGTCTGAGCACCATGAGTGCTTATTGCTGCTGTCATCATTTCAAGTTCAAGCTAAGAAATATTTTTAATGAGAAACTGCATCATCAGTTTCTATGGATATTTTAATTACTGTTTTTTTTTCAACTTTTTTTTGGGGGGGGGACAGAGAGAGACAGAGCATGAATGGGGGAGGGGCAGAAAGAGAGGGAGACACAGAATCGGAAACAGGCTCCAGGCTCTGAGCCATCAGCCCAGAACCCAACGCGGGGCTCGAACTCACGGACCGCAAGATCGTGACCTGGCTGAAGTCGGACGCTTAACCAACTGCGCCACCCAGGCGCCCCTCTATGAATATTTTAAAGCCAGAACTATGCAGTATTTACCAAACAAATGGACATCTGTATCTTACGTCTCTCACAATGAAAATCCCAGTTTTCGTGACACCAACATAACTGATTATTCTCTCTGTCCCAGAAGGTGCACATAATCATCTCAGAAAAATAACAACCATTCCACCACCAAAAATACGATTGTGAAAACAGTATCTCTACATTTATCTTACACATGATATATCCTGCTAGGGATGTGTATTGCAATTAATTTCAAGTTATTTAAAGTAGTTGTTTTCCATGGTTACACAACCCAAGTCAATACATAGTTAAATTCATTTATTTCATTTGGCAATAGATTTCCATGGATTGTTTTGGGTCTTTGATTCATTCTGAGTAGGTTTTCGCATATGATGTGAATGAGCAGTCCGCCTTCATTCTTGGCATATGGATATTCCGTTGAAGTTGCGCTCTTCTTTAATTTTATTTTAAAATGCATAAAATATTTACGTGGTTCCAAAGCCAGACCTACAAAATAATTTGTATTCAGACTTCTGGTTCTGTTCCTCTTCCTTTTGCCCTATTCTCACCCCACAAGTCACCTTTCTCTTTTATATTTTATATTTTGTCCTTCCTCTTGTTTTTGAATGATGTTGTTTTGGAATCATTTTAGATTTATAGAAAAGCTGCAAAACCAGTACAAAGAGTCCCCATATATTATTCATTCCAGTTTTCCCTAATATTAACATGTTATATAATCAGGGCACATAAGTCAAAACTGAGAAATTAACACTGGTACAATACTACTAACTATGTTACAGACTTTGTTTAGATTTGCAAAGTTTTCCACTGATAACCACTTTTCCATTTTAGGATCCAGTCCAGGATACCGTGCTGCATTTAGGTGGTATGTCTCCTTTGTCTCCCGCAATTTGTGGCAGGTCCTCAGTGTTTCCTTGTTGTTCGTGACCTTGTACTTTGGGAGTGCACTGGCCAGAAATTTTAGAGCGTGGTGCTCCATTCATCTCCCTTTTCTCCCATCATTAGACTGAGGTGATGGCTTCGGAGGAAGAAGAACACCGGTCCAATGCCCTGCTCATTACATGGTACCAAAGGTGCACGAATGATGCCAACATGACCTACATGGTGATATTAACCTCCACCACTTGGCTAAGATGATGTCTACTGGAGTTCCCTGGGAAGTTACCAGTTAATCCTTCCCATCCTTGATACCTTAGAAGGGGGTCTCTAAGCCCAGACCCCCTTCAAGGAGAGGGCAATGAAGCCCCAAATCCTGCGGCGGGGGGGGAGTGGTAATCTATATTTATTCATTGGAATTCCTTTGTAAGGAAGATCTGCCCCTTCCTTCCCTCTCCTTTACGAATCTATTCAATCATTTTTGCATACTGGCATGGGCTCATGGATATTTATTTCATTCTTTAGGTTATAATCTAATGTTACCATTATTTTGTTGCTCAAACTATTCCAGCTTTGACCATGTAAGTTTTTTAACACAAGAAAAATATACACCTTTTTTTTGTTTTCATCTACTACCCTGCTGTTTTCACTTATCCCTGCATACAAGAGATTGCTTCAAAAGAAATATTTGTGGGGTGGCTGGGTGGCTCAGTCAGTTGAATGTCCGACTTCGGGTCAGGTCATGATGTCACGGTTCATGGGTTCGAGCCCCATGTCGGGGTCTGTGCTGACAGCTCGGAGCCTGGAGCCTGCTTCGGATTCTGTCTTCCTCTGTCTCTTCCCCTCCCCTGCTTGCACTCTGTCTCTCAAAACTAAATATTAGAAACAAATTTGTTTAAATCACCCAAAGAAATATTCCTGATTCCTTTCCACAGAAGCAAAATAATCCATTGTATGGCTAGGTCGCGGTCCATTCAGTAATTTCCTGGTGGTGGACATTGGATTGTGACCCATCCTTGAGCAAGTGCTCTAATGAATAAGCCCGTGTCTTCACATTTTTCCTGGTGCATTTGGGGATAGATCCTAGAAGTAGATTCCTTGGACAAAGGGTATGTGCGTGTAAGATTTTGCCAGATTGTGCCATATTGCCCCTCGTCAGGGAAGTACTATTTTGAACAGTGTGTTGCTAGTGTTTTATTGCCGAGGCTGGGAGACAGCTCACACACCTGTGCAAGGCTGGTAACATCTGCATGAGCTGCGAGGCTGTCAAATGGGGCACAAGATGTGCCCTGACACAAAGACTTACACAAAAGTTAACATAAATAGGGAGCTTCTTGGGGTCTAATTCAACACCTCCCTCAACACCTCCCCACTCCCGGAAATCCCTGAAAAACCTTCAGGCAGCACGGAGCAGGGCCCACAACCACCAAATTAGATAATTCACTTACTGACATGGTTGGCATTAATATGCAATGGTCTTCTATACATAGAAAGGAAAAGCACACGTCTGGCAGGGAAGCTGTGCCAGATGGAGTAAATAATCATCTGCTGTTCTTTCCAGGAGAAATTGAGGCTCAGAGAGGCTGAGAGACATGCTCTGTGCACACAGCAGGGGTCTGGATCCTCTGAGACTTGATCCCAAGGTTTCCTAACTTTTAGGAACATTGTTCTTGAGCTGAAAGACAAAGCTGGAGAGAATAGAAAAAGAAAAATATCAAACATGCAAAGCCAAATAGAATAATCTACCTTGGTGTCTTAGTCACTTGGGCTGTTGTGACAAAAATACCACAGACCGGGGGGCTTATAAACAACAGACATGGTTTGCTCTCAGTTCTGAAGGCTGGCAGCCCAAGATCAAGCTTCCAGAAGGTTTGGTGTCGGATCAGACACGGCCCATAGATGGTGCCCCTCTGACTATGTTCTCACATGGCGGAAGAGGTGAGGGAGCTCTCTGGGGTCTTTTACAGGAACACGAGTCCCATCCCTGGGGCTCCGTCCTCAGTAAGTCATCTCCTCCTAAAGACCTCCACCTCCTCTCACCATCACCTTGGAGGTTAGGACTTCAGCGTATGAATCTGGGGGGGAGGGGCGGGGACACAAACATTCAGCCCACAAACCCTTGTTTGAGATGTTGTCTTTTGGACCCCAGATTTGCTTAAACGTCCTTTTAATGCTTCCACGTGCCCGGTCCCTGATCCCAGGTGGGCCTCTGGCTGACACGCACACTGATACTCTCTCACACGCCACCCCAGCGTGTTTTCTAGTCTCTCTGGCTCCTACCCGGTCAGTTGACCAGAAGGGAAGAGATGCTGCATTTGACCATGTGTGTCTCACTGTTCCCGCCCAGGACGAAGAGGTAAAGCGAGCTCAAACCCACTCTGCATTTTAAGTGCCACTCGTCACCACTAATGAGCCAAGGCTCGAAGTGGAGACTCCTCTGGCGAAGGAAGGAAGGAACACAGTCCTCGACAGCCCACGCAGGTTTCCCTCCCAGCCCCTCACAGCTGCTGCAACTCCGGGCGCCTCGGGGTTGGAAGTTGAGGGCTGGATCTCACACTCAAAAGTGCACAGCTCACAACCCTCTCTGAGCTTTCCCACTGTGCTTTCCCTTGCTCCTTTTCCTTCCTCAGTCTGCTTTCTGCCCCTGATGCCTTTGGCACCTCTGAGGCTCAGGCAGGAGCCAGGAAGCCTACGAAGAGGATGCTCTTAAATGATGCCTTCTTCAAAGACGATGCTGTGGTGTAGACACCCAGACCCTTGGCTCCTCCAGAGCCCTGGAGCCCACCAGACGCAGACTGCAGATGGCGCTATTCTTCGGGGACCTCTCTTTCTTTATTTTAAATAAGAAAACTCCGAAATGGTACATTACAATCAACTTGATTCGCCATCGGTGCAGTAATTTAATGGCACCCAACGGGGACAACAGTGCTACCGCCGTCACGGGTTACTGAACACTCGCTGTGCTCCCTACCTTGGGTGCACAGCATGGAGGTGCCACGAAGGGAGCTTCCCCGTCTCTGCCCTACAGACAAGGGGCTGAGGCTGAGGGAGGTGAAGCTGCTTGTCACTGTCACACCTGGCTGGTGGCACATCCTGATGCTGCACCTGAGCCCTTGCCCAGCGATGAACCACGCCAATAGCCTGGCTCTTCACACCCTCCATGAAACTCCAGGGAGAAGTCCTGACGGCAGCTCTTAAGTGAGAAAGAAGTGTGTCCCTTCCCACGGGTTCTCAGGTGGTCCTCAGACTTGACCGACGGCTCCTCCCCGGGTCTTTAGCATGGCATCCAGCTCTGCAGGCTTTGAGCTTGGCAGCCTCTACCACCGTGTGAGCCAACTCCGTGAAGTAGGTTTCTCTCAATAGACACATAGATAGACATACCCTTCTGGCTCTGTTTCTCTGCAGAGCCCTGATTAATATTTTCCCTAAGACTTTCAGGGGTTTGAGCTGTAGAAACAAACCACCCAAGAGAACATGGGCTTCCTGGAGACAGAATTCTCTCTCCCTTAGGGGGCATTAATTTTGTTCTTAAGGCTTTCAACTGATGGAATGAGGCCCACCTACCTTATGGAAAGTAATCTGCTTTTCTCAGTCTGGATTTAATGTTAATGCCGTCCAAAACATACCTTCACAAAACATCTAGAATAGTGTTTTCTTTAAGTATTTATTTATTTGTTTTGGGGGGGGTGCAAGGTGGCAGAGAGAGAGGGATCGAGAATCCCAAGCAGGCTCTGTGCCGACAGCTCAGAGCCCGATTCGGGAATTTGATGTCACTTGATGGCCTGAGCCTAAATCAAGAGTCAGATGCTTAGCTGACTGAGCCACCCAGCAGCCCTTAGAATAGCGTTTGACTAAATATCTGGGTACCATAGACTAGCCTCATTGACACATGGAATTAACCAACACAGGGGCTTTCTCCACCGCAGTCATTATCTTCAGCCTGTCCAGACACATGATTCCCAGGGCCGTGCAGGGGAAGACCCGGGCAGCATCCTTGAGCAAGTTCATACAGAACACGGCTGCCCTATGTCCAATACAACTGATGATTGGTCTCAGATTGGCCCATCTCAGATCAATCATGTATTACCTGCTTAGAATTGCCCTGTCACAATATGGGGGACAGAGAGGTCACATCAGACCTTTTGTGATTTTGATCTCAGACCTGTAGCCCGTTTATGCTTCCAAATGTTCATCTTCTGCTGGGATTTTAGCACGGGTAGCGACTCCAGGAATGGTGATGGCCAGTCTCATCCTAAGGGAACTGAGCAAATGTTGAGACGCCATCCAGATGGAGAGAGGCTCACAGGATTGCTGCGGGTGCCTTGTAAATGGCGTCCTGTTCTCAGCAAACACATCCGCAAGATACACAGCGCTCCTTCCGCTTAGTTAGCATAACCTTGCCCTCAGCTTCGCCAGTCGCATGAAATATTCATGCCACGAGAAGGGTATTTCACCAGCTTCCTACTGAACGTGGGATTTGCCAGAACCTCTGCATCAAAGACTGGCTTCTGCTGGCCAACTAACTTGTGAGCGCTGAGGTTGTTTTCAAAAATAGCTTCCAGACAGGCAACGTGCTAGTAAAAACACCGACAAGTCTGGTGGATTTGGGCCATTTATATTCAGGGTTACCCCACGGCCCTCATCTGGAAAACGCTTTACAGATGCCCGTTTTCGACTATTGCTTACAAATTTCCTAGCAAGTGCCCGCGAGCCGCCTTTGGTTTTCTACTCGGGATTTAAATCCTCAACCTTTTCACCCACCTTTTATACCTCTTGCAGCATGCACGCGCCTCTCCAAAGCAGCCCTTGCAGGGAGAAATCAATAGCAGAAGCAATTGCCTGCTGGTTTCCAAACCACCAGGAGCTCAGACACTAACATCGGTTTCAACACGACTGCACATCTCAAATGATTTCCCATGCCTCTTTCAGAGCTGTATTTTCTCACGACGGAAGAATTATTTGCGTCTCCCTTAAAAACCTAACAAAAGCAAAGCCTAACAAGACGGAACCGTGGCTTAGAAGTTGGGCAGACGTTTTCCTTATCTTCCACTGAGCTCCTGAGGAGCTCGGGAGCCCAGAGCTTCGAGGTCTGACGGAGCAGGGCCACAGAGATGTGACGGGGGGTGCAGTCCTGGCCGGGGAGGAAAAGACTGACCTGTGGCCTCTGCCTCCTGCACTATGGAAATCACACAGCAGTGGCTTTGACTGGATTCTATAAGCACCAGCGCCCCCATAACCTTGATGAGCTTGCGTATATAATTGCTGTGTCTTTGAACAAATCAAGAACACGTTCCAGGAGTGACAGAGGCTGGGAGGGCCATATCAGTATCTGTCTCCTCAGCTCGACCTCCGACGAGGCCCGCCAACAAGCTTCCAGGGGAATTTCTCTCTTCTACTTTTACTGAGCGGGTTTGAACTGGGGGGACACATGTCTTCCTACAGCTTCTTATTTTTTTCTGAGACTCTTTTCATCCTGTGCCTTTTCTTTTTCCAGTGTTCCCAGCCAAAAGACTCTTGGATGTTTCTTTATCCCGAGTCCTCCCTGAGACTTGGATGTCAGGATTATTCCTTTGAGAACTTCCTGAGGCCAGGAAATGGTGCCCATCACCCTGGAGCGTTAGATCCCCAGGACCTTCTGCTTCTTTGAGAAAATGGACAATTGTTCTATCTGTCACACCCTCCGGCAGTGTCCCCGTGTCCCTGAGACCCCCGAACTTGGCCCAGGACACTGCTTGCCTGAAGGCTGGCCTTGGTGGGGCCTTTTGAACCAAGGTGACCTTGGTCGGCAACAATTTAGTTGTATTTCACAGCCTCTCTTACAACCTTGCTGCCTCCCGATTAAGGAAGAGGGAGCTTGCATTGACTCTGGATTCCTCACCACCCCCTGTCCACCCCCAAAGCGCTTAGAAAACATTTCTTCCAATTTGAGACAACTTTAGCACAAGAAAGAAAAAGGCAGGGGCCTTCCAGCTGCTGTCCCTTCTGTGCCTTCCGGTCATTTCTGTTCCAAGCACCAAGCAGAGCTAGCCCCAGCCTTCAGGGCTACTGGGGGCACTGTGTTTACTAACTGAGAAAACTAGGTTTGCGGGGAACCTAGCGAGGTTCTGAGTATGTGACACCAACAGAGGCAGAGGAAGTGTGAACCCCTCCCCCAGGTGCTCAGGGCCTGGCCCCAAACCTTAAAGAACAGCTCAGTGGAAGGAGGGGCCCCCTCACCTTCCCGGCACACCCTCCTGGCCCATTCCAGGTATACACACTCAAAGGGGAGAGGCGTTGCCAGCCGCTCTTCTGCGCTGACATATCAATCAGGGGGAGAGCTGGCTCCGGGTTTTGGAAATTATAAGCAGCAATGTTTGCAGAGGGCTGGCTAACAGCGGTAACCAGCCGGCTTGCTTATTAAACAAGAGAAACGAGCCCCTGCTCTCTCAGAGGCGGCGGGCGGAAAGGGCACAGGAGTTTTAATTAACTTTTTAACTTTCCAGTCCTTGCTGTCAGCCTGTTTCAGAGCATAAGGCAGAAAGGGCTGTGTCCCAGGTGTGCAATGCCTGCCTTCTGTACTCATCCTGAGTTCACACGCAAGCAGGATGCCTTGGGGGTGACAGGGCATCTCAAGGGAGAGGAGACACCTGCCTGGACTCCTGTTTTCCAGTTCACAGTCCCAGTGACCTGGCCATGCCCCTCAGTGTCCACTCGCAAGGTGAGGAGGGGCCAGTGGGGGCAGCCCCCCAAAGCCCCAGGGAGACCACACTCTGCCATTGACATGACAGGTCGTGTTCAGTAGGCATTGCCCCTGGAATGACTCCCTATTAGTTCCCAGGCACCTTCTTCACTGTTCCCACAGCTGCCCGACTCTCCACCCTGTGGACGCACGATGGTTTATTCAGCGCGCCCTATGTGGGAGCGCCTAGGTTGTTTTCAATACTCTCCAACAACAGAGCACTATTGTAAGGAATATTGTGAGTATTGATTTTATATTGTTGGGTACCTCTTCAGGGTCGGTTTCTAGCAGAGGGATTCCTGGTTCAAAGGGCATCTCTACAGGTGGTTTTATTGGGTATCACCAAATTCCCACACAGATGGGACACACCACATGGGGCTCTGCTTTATTTTTCTCCTGGAGCTGGTCCCCCATGGCAGATCCAGGACTAGAATCTGTAGAACATTAACAAGGGAATCGTATGAAAAAAATCAAAGCAAGAAGAGGAGATTACTGACTGCTTTCTTGAAATGCGGGGATTTGGCGATCTTCCAAGCTCTCCAGGGGAGGCAGCGCTAACCACGATATGACGGTCTGTGACCTTTACTTCGCAATAACTGTTTGTTAATTCATTGTTTCTAACAACTGTCACTGGTGAGGTAAGCCGCAGTGCTCAGTAACCCTGCTTCACCCCCCATTTTATAGGATGAGACATACCAACACTAACCGGGGAGTCCAGAAGTCTCCCCCAAAGGCAGGAGGCAGATTTATCGTTGACACAGAAGAACTGTTTCCCCCTTGCTTTTGACCTTTAATAATGATGCTGTCTCACTGCAGGCAATTAAAAATAAGAACAACGCTAAACCATCAAGTAAGTGCAAGGAAGCCCAAAGGGGTTTTCACTCCTCTTTGCCTCTTTGATGCTTAAAAGCACACACGGTTGATGCTCGTTATTCATGGAGTCCAGATTTGCAAAATCCCCTCTCTGAAATTTGCTTATAACCCCCAGAGCAATAAGCAGTACGTTTGCGGTCATTCTCAGACAGGTGCAGAGCAGGGACAATTCTGAGTCACCTAATGCGAACGTTCCCGGCTGAGGCTGGACAAGGCCATGCTCTGCCTGCCTGTTTCAGGTCTCAGACTGTAAATGAGCGTCCCTTTTGTGGCCTATTTAGTGCCACATCATTTGCCATTTCTTTTTTATTTTCAGAAGACTATTTTATTTTATTTAATGATTATTCATTTTTGAGAGACACAGAGAGGGAGACACGGAATCCGAAGCAGGCTCCAGGCTCCGAGCTATCAGCAGGGAGCCTGATGTGGGACTTGAACTGATGAACTGCGAGATCATGACCTGAGCCAAAGTCGGATGCTCAACCGACTGAGCCCCCCAGACCCCTCATTTTTTAATTTTTTTAATGTTTATTTATTTTTGAGAGAGAGCATGAGTGGGGTAGGGCAGAGAGAGAGAGGGAGACACAGAATCCCAAGCAGGCTCCAAGCTCTGAGCTGTCAGCACAAAGTCCAAGGTGGGGCTCAAACCCATGAAGTGAGAGATCACGACCTGAGCCAAAGTTGGATGCTTAGCTAACTGAGCCACCCAGGCACCCCACATCATTTGCATTTCTGTACCTTCTATTGGTGGTTTTCCTGTTTAAAGTGGTCCCCAAGCATAGAGCTGAGGGGCTGTCCGGTGTTCTAAGCATACAAAGGCTCCGAAGTGCCTTATAGAGAAAATACGTGTGTTAGGGAAGCTTTGTTCAGGCACGAATTACGGTGCCGTTGTCCATTAGTTCAATGTTCATGAATCAACAACATATATGAATGTGTCTTTAAACAGAAGCACGCATAAAACAGGGCCATGTATCGATCGCTTGATAAAAAAAAAACACCATGACCAGAGGTCCACGGGAACCTAACCCTGTATTTCTCCTAGAATCAAGGGCTCTGTGTTCACTAATTCAGTGTTCATGGTGACTTTATAGACCGTTACTAGTGTGAATAACGAGAACTGACTGCAAAATGAGTATTTTCCTCCTCGTTGGTTTCCTTGCCAATACTCAAGGCATATATATGGCACTCCCAGCACCAGATTCTTGCCAGAGGACCTGATCAAAGTTCTCCGTTTGCCCCTATCGTAATGATCACCCTAGCTTCAGGGCGATGGCCTTGTTCAGATTCCAATATCGAAAAGGATTGGGTGCTTCTGGTAGCAGACGTGTGCCTTGGAGCCACACAGTAGAGCTTTCTCTGCAGAGTCCTCTGTAGACACCATGTAACTTCTTGTGCAGTGAGACGTTGGGCAAGGGGTTCTCATCTGTGCCCCAAGCTTTGGTTCAGCATACATTTAGCAGTCTTTTGGATGCCCAGCACCACATGGGGCATTGGAAACAAAAAGACAACCAAGCCATGCTTCCTGTTCCAAGGATCATAGAACCCTGGATGAGACAGACAGCCGAGCCAGTAATCAGAACAGCATGTCATGTGTGCTAGGGTAGGGTTTTCTAAGACATGGGAGGCATACCTTTTCTGTAAAGGGCCACGTGGTGAATATTTTCATCTTCATTGGCCAGAATCTCTTTGACCCCCATTACTTAACTCTGTTGTCATGTGCAAGCAGCAGAGACCGTTTGTAAGGGACTGGGAGTGGTTGTGTTCCAATAAAACTTTGTTTACAAAGACAGCTGGCCTCCGGGTCATAGTTTGCCAACACACTTGTCTAGGAAACCAATCAGAATCAATGTGAGAATTCATGGAGCAACCAGTTTTGGAGAGAGTTCCTGAAGGCGGCGATATCCGAGCCAGTTCTTAAAGGATGTATAGCATTTTGTCAGCGAGGGTGGGGATGAAAGCTGTTCCAAGCTGTGCATAAAACAAGGCGATGGCGTAGCCAGAGGTCCTACTGGGGGCTGCAAGTGGCTGGGGCACTGGGTGCTGGTGGGTAGAGAGACCCAAGAGCAGAGAGTGTCTACCCATGACATTTCCAGGGACCACATTATCCCGAGGACCTTCCCCTGGCCCCTCTCCATGTCAACTCCCACTCTTCTCACTTCCTTGTACTTATTAGGCCCTGAAATTTGCTGCCTAGCAAGCCCAAGAATGTAGGCGACATGATGCTTGTCTCAGTCTGGGACGCAACCCAGCACTGGAATGGCATTTAACCCCAAGTCACAGTGACCTAAAGACTGACTGGGTGGCCTCCAACCAGGCAACCCTTAGTCCACCTGACTCGGACTTGGTGCAGGAAAAGTTTCAGCTCCTGCTGTGAACCCAGAGATTCTCAAACTTCAAAGCACCAGCATCGCTAGAGACACTGTTCAAAGGTCGATTCTTGTTCCCAAGGTCTGGGGTGGGCCCAGGAGACTGCATTTCTGACGAGCTTCCAGGTGATGCAATACTGCTGTCTCGTGGCCACACTGAGGAACAAGGGGACAGAGCATGTCTCACGGCCAAGGCTCAGCATGACCCTCTAAGGCCTATAGCACTTCCCTGCCTGACCCCAGTGACCTTCATTTCTCACCATTATCTCGAGGGAAGGGCATGGGAGGGGTTGAGAACATAAAAGACTATCCCCACTTTGGGGAAGATGGCACTGTGGCCCAGAAAGTTGAAACAGGATGGCCAAGGCCATGCAGTAAGTGAGCACAGGCAGAGAGGCCGTGCTTAAACATTGAGAATATTCTCACCATGGCTTTGCTATCTCCACGCTGAGCAGAGCCCCCCAGGGAGTCCTGGGCAGCCCCTTACATGGCACACATGGGGCACACCTTCCTTCTGGCTTAGGTGGTTCCAGCTGAAACCATCAGGAACTCCTTATAGCACAGGTCCAAATGCAGCCTCCGGCAGTGAAAGAGTCTCCTTTGCTTTCGCAGCACATCTGGCCACTCCTCGTGTGACCAAAAGACAGGTGAAGACTGGCGCTCATTTCGAAATTCATCACTTTCTCTGGGAGAACATTTGGCAGATCTCTGCCCCTTGAGCGTAGGACCAGTGAGAATGGATATCTTGGCCCAACCCTGAGCACCCCTGGATGCCTGTGCCAGTCTATTTAATTTGGGCCACCACCATCATCATCATCAACATCACCATCATCGCCATCACACCATCTTCACGATTGTCGTCATCATTCTCCTTGTTTTCAACTTAAATCTCCGTCTTCTACCCACTGTGAAAGTGCTCCCTACTCCTCCCTTTAAGGTCCCCAAGACCCCCTGTGGCCCTGGTGGTTGCTCATTGTCAGGACTGCATCCTATTCTAGATGCTGGCAGTGTGGGACAGGGGCTGAGAGTGGAGGAGGGCCAGCAAGTGGTTCGGAAGGTTAAACAGGGTATTCATTTCACCAATTTCTGTGTTTCTATCCAAATGAAGGATGAGGGCAAAGGGATTCACTGAGCAGGTTTTCTGACCACCGTGGGGGATGCAAGGGTAAGAAAAGAGCCTAAATGTCACATTTTAAAGCTTTGTGTGGTTTTGAGTGATTTCTCACCAGATAAAGTACTTACAGATGCTTTAGCCAATCACAACAATTGATTAACATGCACCCATTCTTAGGTGACGACTTGGAAGGCTCTGTGAGTTCTAGACCCACCATTCTTAGCCTGGGGTCTGGGGCCAGCAGCCTCAGGGTCTTGTGGGCCCTCCCACCCTGACCTACTGACTCTGATAGTCTGGGGGTGAGGCCTGGGCATTCTGCTTTAACAAACCTCCAGGGGATCCTGATGTGCGGCAGGGTATGGGAACCTCTGTCCTCGACCAAATGGACGGGCCCCTTTCCCCCGCCAATGCTTTTGCACGCCGGTATGCGTGACAAGCTGACAAGTGAACAGGCCGCCGCGGGAAGCCTCAGTAAACCAAAACGTTGTGAATTCCTCCTGGTTCGGCTGAAATTCACCTTTTCATTATCTGCAAACAAAGGGCTTAATAAGCAAATGAAGTAGATGAACAAAATTACACAGAGCTATTCAGAGGAAAAAGTTGTTTTTGGATACCTTATTACATTAATTGTCTCCATGCAAATCATTTCTTCTAATTACAAAATGAGCCTCCATGATGAAAGCAGATACATGGAAACACGCTTTGAATACTCAAGTCGCCTCATTATTTAGGCCTGAATGTGATCCCACAAAATACCCTCTGACCTGGACCCCTCCCCACCCGGCCATTTCACCCTCACACTAGCAAATAACCCAGAACGAGCACCCAGAGAAAGAAATCCCCACGCTGTTGCCCCAGCCAGCTCCAGGCGTATAAAGCGCAGCCACACCTGAAGAATAACAAATGAAGAAAACACTCACAATCGAGTGGGCCCCGGGCTGATGTTCTCATCAGACAAAGTGACAGAAAGTCTCAGGAGATGGCAACATGCAAATAGGCGAACGTTTCCCTAACCTCATATTGACTTTGGCTTCTAAAATCAATTTTCTTTATTAGCTGATGTATCTCTGCAAAAGACTTTCTGCGTAGGATCTGGATAAATTATTTAAGCAGTAAGTTGTTCCCACTCTAACTGGTAATAGCAGGGAGATTTAATAGGGTACAGCACAAGCTGAGGGATTGGGGCAAGGTCACCCTGGAAGGGAAAATGGGCTCTAACGGACCCACAGAGGGGTATCTTTGAGGTCAGAACCAGACAGAACATCCACACCGCACAACTTCCGGGGGACTTGCTATACTGTTAAGTATGTGGTTGGGCAGTCTGTGCCTAGTGGCCTCATACGGTGGCCTTGCCACCAGGCATTTAAGACTCGTCGAGTGTTGTGCCGCACTAATGGCCAGAATGTACGTGATGTGGCATGCTTCTTCATACCCGCAGGTCCCTCGTAGGAGCGTCAGAGTTCTCCAGAAGAATCGAGCCAAGAGGATGTGTGTGCAGATACAGATGTAGATGTAATCTATGTCAGAGGGTAAGAGCTCTTTGAAGGAATTGGCTCCTGGGAGTTGGCAAGTCTGGCAGGGTAGAGACCCAGGGAAGAGTTGAGGTTGCATCTTGAGTCAAAGGCAGTCTGAGGCAGAATCCCTTCCTCTTTGGTGACCTCGATATTTTTCTCTTATGACCTTCAGCTGATTAGATGAGACCCACCCACATTGTGGTGGGTGGCCATTTACTCAATGGCTACTGATTTGCACATTAATGTCACCCAAAAACTATCTGCATAGCAACATCCAGACGGTGTTTGATCAAGCATCCGGGCACCATGTCCCAGCCAAGTTGACGCATAAAATTAAGCGTTACAAAGGAGCAGTTGGTGATTTTGTCAACTGGCAACCTTTCCCCCTTTTGCCAGTAACCAGACCCATGTTTTCCTTGGGGAACCTACTCTCCTTGATAATCCTTGGGCCCATGCATTTGGGTGCACGGACTTAGCCATAGGTTCTAGGTCCACCAACTGAACCAACCCTGACCCAACAGCTTATTCCCTTGGCATCCCCACTCGCCACATGCAAGCCATGGGGATTCGTTTTGGGGATAGAAACATGACCCCTGTTGGCCAATCAGGGCATTTTGCCCCCTCTCCCTGCACTCAACCACTGTGGTGGATCGAGGGGTAGGACGTGACCCAGGTAGCTCTCGTGACACCACGTGCAGTCGGTGATTTTGTGTGAATATTCAGGAGAAAAGGAACACTCTGAAGTGACCTGATACCACTCACACCCAGGACCTGGAGCATCTGGATTTTTCCGTCATGAGACCGTATGGTTACATGTGAGCTCCAGGAGGCCAGCGTTAGGTTGGTGCACTCCTCCAACCGCAGTGCCTAAAACTCTCTGGGCACACAGTAGTTCAGGGATTGTAAGCTGACATAATGAATGAATAGACCCAGATGCCCCTTTTGTGCTTAAGCCCGTCGGGCGTCTGTCCTGTGTAGACAAAAAAAGGCTGATAAGCATATGCACAGACAAATCACACCACACTGGACTGTGGTGTCACCAGGACTCGGCCATCGTCAAACCCAAAGCCGGCTCCCGTGTTCGACCCAGGTCGCAGAGGAGCTCCCCCGAGATCAGCTGCCTGGCGAGTCCAAGCCTAGAGCTCTTTTCTCTCCACAGGTGACACTGAGCCACTCCTGAGGCGTGTCCTTCCCCAAACCTGCCAATTCGTCAACGCAAATCAGTTGCTAACAAAAGACAGGCCTAGCTGAACCGGATGCTAGGGAGCAAGAGGCTTTTGGTCTGGGCTTCCTGGAGCACGCCAGTTCAAAGCCACACGGTGTTCAGCTTTGATAGGAAGATCCGCGGATGAGTTTAAAGTTCTTGTGACAAATGGGTTTCCCAGCTCTCGTGCTGTGTTTGCAGAGAATCCGAGTTCCCTCGCGGCAGAATTCGCTGGCGGGGGTTGGCGGGAGGTGGCTTCAGGGCTAAGTTACCAAACCTTGAGGGTGATGGGTTCACACGCACGGGAGGGGGGTCAGTGCCAGATGGAGTGCAGCACGCGGCAGGGAGGGGACCCTCTGCTGGGGGCAAACCGTCCCCCTCTGTTCAGTTCTGAAGGTGACTGGGACGGAGGGCTGTAAGGGGAGACGGACAGGACAGTCCCGGGCCACGCAGGGCTCCCCACTACTGGGTCCCTTGGCCCAGGGCTGCACACGCACTGCCCTCTCCCCGCAGGGGACAAGTCTGCTGTGAATTGCACTGCTCCAGCAGCAGGAAAACACCCACTGAAACCAGCTGATGAAAGTCGCATCAATAGGAAACAATGACCTTCTTAAAAATGGCTTGTGGGTGGTCCTCTGGCTGAGATCGCTTCACAAGAAAGCATACAGGTGGAGAGGGGGCAGTGGGTGGGGAGTGAAATGTGCCAGATTTAAACTTATTACTTGTTGGCGATTTTATTTTTCATTGTGCGCTAAAGAGAGTCAGTCTCTGATTTGGGGCTGTTTACCCCTTGGGACCCTGGCGCCTACCTGCTTCGACAGAGTCTGGTGCTTAATTCCTTTGAATGTACAACCTCACAGGATCAAGAGTAGCAGCGAGTTGGAACGGGGGCGGGGTGGGAAGTGTCATGTGACACCCAGGGGTACCAGCATCAGTAACAGGACGGAGGATCAGACCTTCAGTCTGATTCAGACCTGCAGCCCTGAATTCCTGCGCAGACTGACCTGGGAGACAGAGCTTCGGGCGGATGGTCTGTGCATGCACACATCGTGTGATGCTGTGACCGGCCACCTGCACAACTCCTCTCTGTAGCACCTGTAACATCGTTGCCATCCTGACAAGTCACAGCTGCCCAGTCTCAAGGGTCTTGTGGGAGAAGCCTCGGTGGGCACCCCAGCCGAGGCAAATGAGGTTGGTGGGAGGTCGAGGCCGACCGACCCCCAGCAGCAGCCCGGCACGCGGCCTCCATATGCCTCCGCAGAGGCCACCTCATTCGCGTGCCCCTGATTTGAAGTGTCCCCCTAAGTTAAGTTCATGTTCTTCCTCGTAGACTCTGTTTTTTCCAAAAAGAAGGCGTGAACGACCTTTTCCCTGGATCTTTTATTGCCTGATGACTTTAACTTCTTTCCACCCAAACTGGACTTTTGGGATCACAAAATGATGATCCAGAAGAAGAGACATCAGTCAGCTCTTACAGCTGAGGATTCAAACCATGGGGAGTTGTGGTCCGTGCCCCGCCCCCCACCAGAAATTCTGGGGGTAAAGACAGCAACATGGAGAACGATTCCTCGAGGTGGCGGGGAGGGGAACCAGGAGAGGGCAGGACAGGCTGGACAGGCAGGTTGAGGTCATTACCGAGGCTCCAGGACAGCTGGGCTAAGAAAGAGTGTCAGAATTGGTCAGCTGGGACTTGGGACCACATGTGAGGCAGGCCCAGGTCCGAGGAGCCCGTGTTCCTTGCAGATGTGACATCAGTGGAATTTGTCACACGCTCCCCTTCCTGTTCCCACCACTTTCCAGGGAATCTTTCCAGGGAAGATTCATTGACAGCTTCCGGCTCTAGGGTCTGGGTGAACTTGGCTCATCTGATACGACCGAGCTACCAGATGAAGGCATCCCTCCCGAGGATGATTTATTGTGGTGGCCTGTGTCCTTGGATGTCAGGGAGCCCTTGCCAGGCACTTCGCTCCCCAGAGGCGTCACCTGTGACCTGAGCGTTTTCAGAGCTGCAGAGACCTGTCGGTGGCTGGCAGGCCAGGCTTTGTGTTTCCCAGGGGCCCCGGTGGAGCAGTCACCCCGTCCAGCCCTGGCTCGGGCAGACAGCTACGGCAGCAGGGGTCAGCGTCTGGGTTAAGCACGGCAAAGTGGACGATGATTTAAGAGAACCACAAGCAGGCAGCCCGCATGAATTAACGCTACGCTTCACGCATGCTTGATCGACCTTCCGCTCTGTGTATAGGAATTGACTCGAATGTCTCCAACTGTCCGCAACAAGGCTGCCTGCCTCCCGCCCTTGGTAGGGGTCAGGGATCTGATTCATTAATGCATTTTGGGCAGACGTGAGCTTGGCATTGACAGAATTACTGTTTTTCTCAGGATGAATGATTAATGCCTTATTGGTTAAGGGTTTAGAATATTCACCCTTGTCTTTCTTGCTTCTTAGACTCCCCCCGATCCCGTCAGACGGTGTTTAACAGCACTCGCCTGGCAGGTTTATAACCTATCTCCTCTGGAGCGGGTGAATGTCAGCACCCAGGGGAGCGCATGTCTGCAGAGAGCTTCGAGTGCCTTGTAAGGGCCTCACATTCTGCAATCTGCTTTCAATTTTGTAACCAGCTTTTTGCAAATAAAAAGCAATAGTCGTGAGGGACACCCGCTGGCCCCTGCTTCCGATGATCTCGTGCTTTGCCGGAGAAACAGTATTGTTGGCTACTCGCTGCTCTATGTAAGGTCCTCCTCTCGTCACCCACCCAGAGCCCTGCCAGTGCCTTGCATGCCACAGTGCACCCCTGGCCCTGGCTTCCTGCCCTCTGCCTTCACCCGGGCCAGGAACAGGAGAGCGCTCGCAGCAGCGCCACTTGCCCGGCAAACTCTGCCCTCAGGTCCCCCCAGGCCCGAGCCCTGCAGTGGAAACACGCTGGGGGCAGGCAGTGCAGGAGCCCCGGGGCCTCACAGAGCAGCCAACTGCACCTTACTCCCAGCCATCAGAGCAGGGAGCCAGGAAGGTATCGGCAGCCTTCCTTGGGAAAAACACTTAACATTTCAAAACAGCAAGAGTTTTAACTGTGAATGGAGGGAAAAAAAGGCAGCTCACCAGAGGTAGCTATTAATATGCCCAATTTTTCCATCCAAAGCTATTTCAGATCTGTCTCTAGCTGTTTCTTATTAAGCTCTTTAACATTAAAAATGTTCCGTGTTTAAAGCTGAGGCGTGTGCAAACACGGGCAGGGGTGGGGGGGACAATGAGGGTCGCCCACCTGGAACAGCCGTGTTGTTGCGGGAGGGGCAGCTGGCTTCAGTCACCGGGTGCCCGGCGCTGCTCCCAGCCCAAGATGGGTGACAGGAGGCGTCGTCGCACCTGAGCTCTGCCCAAGGTCACATTGCCACCCCGCCCTCTGCACTCACTCTCCTCTTGTGATTCTTCTGGGGGGGGTGGTCTGCCACCAAAACCAGCCTGCCACCTGTTTCTGCACAGCCTGTGAGCTGAGAATGGCTTTCACATTTTCAACTGGTGGGGGGAAAAATCAAAAGAAGGATAATATTTTGTGACATAGAAATGATAGGAGTCACTTAGCATAATACCCTCCAGTTCCATCCACGTTGCTGCAAATGGCCAGATTTCATTCTTTCTCATTGCCGAGTAGTATTCCATTGTATATATAAACCACATCTTCGAGGGGGGTTGGGGAAGAGGGGAAAGTGGGTGATGGGCATTGAGGAGGGCACCTGTTGGGATGAGCACTGGGTGTTGTATGGAAACCGATTTGACAATAAATTATATTTTAAAAAAAGAAATGATAGGAGTCAGATTTCAGCATCCACAAATAAAGTTTTATGGGCACACACGAACCCCACTCACTTACATGCTGTCTCAGGCCACTGTCCCCACAATGTCGAGTTGCGCATCTGGAACAGAGGCCACACGGCCCAAATATTTACTATCTGGCCCTCCACTGAGGAAGCGTGTCCATCCTGCTATAGACAAACAGTGACAGTGGAAGGACGGGGGCTGGTGAGGGCGTTCAACATACTTCTGCTGAAGCTGGGTCGCAGTATGGATGGGGGAACGGTACGGACTTCATGTCTGCATCCCCCCCAAAATTCATCTGTTGAGACCCATGCCCCAAGGTGATGGTGTTAAGAGGCAGGGCCTCTGGGAGGTGGTTACAAGGGGGGAGTCCCGTGATGGGGTTACAAGGGACCCCAGAGGGACCCCAGGAGGGCTCCCCTTCCCCTTGTTCCACATGGGCACACAAGGAGAGGGTGGGCAGCCATCTGCAGCTAGGAAGGGGCCCAGGAGTGGACAGAGCCAACACCCTGACCTCAGACTCGGGATATGCAGCTGTGGCTCATAAGCTCCCCGGTCTGGCACATTGTCGTCACAGGAGCCGGAACAGACTAAGACAGGGATCAAGGGGGTGGAAGGAAGACATCCATAGACGTCCGTGGGGATCAGGGACAGGCAGGCTGGCAGGGGTCCCTGGGCCTCAGGAGGAAGTGGCAGTTCCAAGAACATGGGCAATAACTGAGACATGTGTGAAAGGGACACCTGCCAGCCCTACGGGGCAGCTGGCTCAAGGCCAGGGTCCATCCCCAGCAGACACAGCCGCTGCAGGCATTGGAAGGACAGAAGGATCGGGGCGTGTCCTGGAGAAAGCTGGGGAGGTTCTGAGAGCCTGAGCTGCCTCCCGGACCCTGGCACTGCCCCCAGGGACCTTGGGAACCCCCCTCAACCTTTGTCTGGAGAGAAGGTTTGATCTGGGCCATCTTGGGGCCCTGGCCTCAGACCCATTCATTCCCAAAGGCAACGCATGCTTGTGTCCTGCGGCCTTCCACCCCAGGAAGTAGGGAGGGGACCCTGCCTCACTGCCCCTTCCAGAACGGGCCCCCTCCCCCCTTTGCAAGGCCAGCCCCTCACAGTGCCCCCCGCGGAGAGTTTTTTCCATCAGCCTTGCTGGTTCTGTGCCTGCTCTCCTCCCCCACGCGGGCTGTTTCTTACCTTCCCTTCGGAAAGCCGTTTTGCTGGGACAGAGCTCATGTACTGACTGGGTAATAGAAACCCTGCTTGCTTCTTCTTTGCAGCTTTCTGTGCAAATTACTTTTCCATAGTCAGTCCTGCTTCCCTCTCGTTGTCAGGCATGAATAGACGTCAGTTCATTTAACACCACCAAACAAAACTGGAGTCGAGTGGGGCCGTCCTTGGGTTTCTGGGTCCTCCTACCTAGATCCCAGGGGGGCAGAAAGCACTGGTCTGGGGGAGCAGCTGCTTGTGACGCCCCAAGGCTGAGTGGGTGAGGGCGGGGCTATAGGAGAGTAGCACCCCTTTAAGGGCAATATGGTGGTGAGGTGCTGGGGGAGAAATCTTACATCAGCGTGGCTAGACTACGGGTGCCTAGATGGTCGGTCGCACATGATTCTGGCTGTGTCTGCAAGGGTGCGTCTGGAAAAGGTGAGCATTTGAATGGGAGGACCCAGTAAAGAGACCGGCCCTCACCAGTGTGGGTGGGGTGCATCCTGTCCGGTGGGGTCAGAGGGAACAAAGTGGTTCCCTCCTCCTCCTGGGCTGGGACGCAGGCATCAGTGGTCCCAGCTCTTGGGCCTTCAGACTCAGACTCGCCCATGCCGCGGGCTCCCCTGGGTCTCCAGCTTATGGACGGCAGACGGTGGGAGTTCCTAGCCTGCATGAGCCAGTTCCCATAACAAAAGCCTTCTTATATCTATTGACACGTGTCCTGCTGGGTCTGCTTCTCTGGAGACCCCTGAGGTTACCAGGTGTCCCTCCCCGGCTGGTCACCTCACGTCTTGATCAGATGTGTGTCCGTGGTGCTTTTCCAGAGACAGCCTGGAGCTGGACCGTCGGGGTCTGGAGGCCTTCAGCCTGGAGCCGGGAACAGGGCTCATCTCCCTGCCACCAGGTCCTTGCAGGTCCCTGGAGCCAGGCGTCCCCAAGTCCTTGGGGGAAACATGCCCACAAGGCACAGGGAAGGTCCTCCAGGAGGCGCTCACGTGAAGCAGGTTACTGACAGTTTCCCACCCTTCTCTTGGCTCAGAGCCCCCAGAGCATCTGGACGACCCTGTCCACACTCCTTGCTCTCCTTCCAAAGCCACACAGGGTGTGTTTGAGAACTCAAGGCCGTCCTCTTTGAAATCAATATCAAAGTGTGGATATTTCTATAGACCGAATGTTCGATTCACAGGTTGAAATCCTCACCCCCACGGGAGGGTGTTAGGAGGTGGGGTAACCAGTCATACGGGCGGAGCCCCACAGTGGGATCAGTGCTCCGACAAAAGGGACCCCAGAGTTTCCTCGCCCCTCTCACTGCGTGAGGACACAGTTGGAGGATGGCCCTCCCTGGATACCGAATTCGCCAGAGACCTGACCTTGGACGTCCAGCCTCAGACCACAAGACAAAACAGCCCAAGTGGACAAAGGCAGATACGTCTCTCCCAGAAGCCTCATTTCTCTTCCCATTCTGTTAAAAGTTCATAAGCCACAACTTCGTCGCTATTTTCTATCTGTTCGGTCGACGTTGTCTCACGGAAGTGAGAAGTTCAGACCTTGCTCTCTGGACTGGAAAGGCAGGTGCACTTGACCTGGGGACCCTGTCTGGGCTCTCTCTCTGTCCTCAGGTCCTGGAGTCTTCCCAGTAAAACGTTCTGGGCGAGGAAGAAGGCCCTGGGCTCCCTTGGCCTGAGGAAGGATGGGGCACCTGGAATGAACACCGTGGGGTGTTGGGGGCCTGTTTCAAGGTCTCTGCCCAACCCCCCACACCATCTCCCACCCCCCACTGCTCGGCGGAGGTGGCTACACAGTGCCACACGCCCCCATCCCCCGGGTCTGCAACATCACCTGAGCCCACGCGCCTTAGTTCAGGCTGCCGTCACAAACCCCCACAGTCCGCGGGCTCATAAACAGCAGACACTTACTTCTTGCTCACAGTCCTATAAGTCCCCATCAGGGTGTTGGCTGATCCGGTGTCTGGTGACGAAACGCTTCCTGGTTCATAGACGGCATCTTCCGGCTGTGTCCTCATGGTGGAAGGGACCAGGGAGCTCTCTGGGGTCTCCCAGAGGGGCACTGACCCCTCCATGGAGGTGCAGCCCTCCCGAAGTCCCCACCTCCTAATAGGTATATTCCCTACTACCACCTTGGGAGCTGGAACTCACCGTGAGCTCTGGGGGGCACAAACATTCAGGCTACAGCATCGTGCAAGCCTCCCCGCTGACCGGCCAGAGACCAGCTGATTCTCTCTCAAAAGTCCCAGCCGAGAGACGCAGAGGTGGAAGCCAGCCAGGGGGACCTCAGGCGAGCAGACTGCCCGACGATGCCCATTCCCCAGCTCCAGTGCTCCCGCGGCTGGGCCGTGCCGACGACCTCCAAACCCCGACCTGATCCTTCCCACGGGAGCCAGTTCCAGGGCATTTATTTTCCTTGCAACTCTGAACTCAGTCCAGACTGGTGTCCTGTCCAGAGCTGACTCACCAGGCCCAGAGCACAGGCAGGTGGGCAGCTGCCCAGGCTTCCTTCTCGGTAATTAAACACGTCCTGGGCCCCGGGAGGTGCAGCCAGCCTGGAAGGAAGGCAGAGACGTTGCCAAGCCGCCTCCCGTGTGCTGTGTGACGCCGGGCAGTCCTGCACCTCTCTGGGCCCTGGAGCCATCCTCCATAATGCCTTCTCCAGAGGGAGAAGTGAGATAGCAGGCGCTGGGTACCGAGCAGCGTGTCTGATGCACAGGGAGGGTTGCCACGCAATTTCACACCCTCGTTCCAGCGAGGAAGTCGGGGGAGAAGGAAATTATTCATACACTGACGGGGGTACCCACAGGAGGAGGCAGCTCTGGGGTGGCTGGAGAAAGTCGGGAGTGCGGCAGGGGAGAGGGCAGCGAGGCAGGAGAGGGGGGCGGGGGTTCTCGCACTTGCTTCCCTGAAGACCTGCCCCAGCGAACCTCCCGACTGGCCTGAGCTGACGGGAGGGGGTTTCTGCCGCTCACGAGAATGTTCTCTGCACACAGCGGGTGTCAGAGCCCCGACCTTTGGTCCCAGAGGGATGGTCCCAGTGGTGGCCTTAGAGGAGCCAGCCGAGGTCCCCTGGGCTGCTCCCTTGTAACATGGGGTGAAAACTCGTAGTCTGACTTCCTGCCTGCGGAGGCTCTGACAAGCTGACGCGTGCGAACGGCCACGGGTTTTCTAGAAGAAAGGGCGTTCTTATCACTGGGAGTCCAGACTCTGCGGCCCCATTGATAATTCTCCCCAAATCAATTCGACACCCCTCGCTGGCTGCGTCGGGATCAGCATTAAGACCTGGAAGCAGAGAGTCTGCTGAACGTTGGTTTTCTTCCTCTTTTCCCTTCTTTTCTGTTTTGTCTGGGGGAAAATGTCCCGACGCGGCTGTTCACCTGCGCCTTTCACACCAGCCGCGTTGCAGACAAGAGGGCACGGCCCTGGTGTCGGCTTCCAGGCTGCTCCCCACCTGGAAGGTGAATTCTCTGTGGCACCTCCTGCGAGGGGTGATAATGCTGCCGCCCGCCTATCACCCCGCGCCCCCCCCCCCACAAGACGGTTGTCATCAGCCCCGAAAGGTGTCACAGGAATGAAGCAAGAGGCAAAACAACCTCTTGCGGTGCCCTGGCGGGGAGGCCCCGGTCCGCACTCACCCCAGCAGGCAGGCAGGAAGGACACCGCTCAGTTCCGACGGGGATGGGGGACAGGCGGGGGGAAAACTCACAGGAGTGTCCAAAGGCGTCCCAGACGGTTTGACCTCCTGCGGCCCCTCCCTTCTCTCTACGCTGACTTCCTTCCCTCACCAGCGGGGCGATGAGGCCCACACGGGAGGACACGGCCGTGGGCAGTGCCTGTTTTGCGTCTGCTCCCCGCTCACTGGCGACTTCCGACCCCAGACCCGGGCGTTTTCCACACCAAGCGATTCTGCGACACCGGCTGAGCTGTCCTGCGATTCAGCTCAGCTCTGGTTCTACATGGAGGTGGTGCTGGACGGCACGAGCTAGGGGCTCAGGCCCGCGAGACCGTCCCCTCCCCACACGCCAGCTGCAAGGCCCCGGTAGTCACCTGTGCTGCACCCCTGCCTGGCCAGTTAGAGACCTGGGGTTCCCCTGACCTCGTCCTCAGGTTTGACAATTTGCTAGAACAGCTCACAGAACTCAGGGGAATGCTTGTTTTTACCAGTTTGTTACAAAAGGGTTTAAAGGATATAGATGAACAACCAGACAAAGAGATACACAGGACGAGGTCTGGGAGGGTCTGTCCCCGTGGAGGTGGAGAGCGTCAGCCTCCTGCCACGTGGACATGTCTGCCCACCAGGAACTTCCCGCACCCTACACGTCAGGGATTTTTCCGGAGGCCTCGTCGGTGGGCATGAGCCACGAGTGACTCTCTGGAGGGTGGGGGCTGGGATGACACTTCCAAGCTTCTAAGAATCAAGGCCTGGCTTTCTGGTGGCCACCCCCATCCGGGAGCCCACCCGGAGTCACCTCATTAGAACAAAAGACGCTCTTGTCACCCAGGAAACCCCAAGGGAGCGAGGCACTCTGGGTCCGGTACAAATATAAGAAAGGAGGGGTTCCCAGCTCTCTCATCACTGGGGGAGCTGCCGGAAATGAGCCGTAGAGCCCAAAACACAGATTTTCTATCGTTTCTTAGTCGGAGACCATAGATGCAGATTCCTCCACCCAAGTGGAATCACGCGACATCTGTCCTTCTGTGTCTGGCTTCTTTCATTTGCCATCGTGTCCTCGCGATGAATAGCATCCCCTTGTGTGGACAGACCGCTTTTCTTTTCCATTCCTTCACCTGTCGGTGGACATTTGGATTGTTTCCGCAAACTGGCTCTTGCGATACGAGGGATCTAAAATAGTCAAACTCACCAAAGCAAAGAAAGGAATGTCGGGTTTCCAGGGCCTGGGGGAGGGGGCACAGAGGTCGTGCAGAATGAATGAGCCCCAGGGTCCGCTGTCCGGCACGCTGACCGCGGTCAGCGAGGTGCTGTGTGCACTCAACAGTCTGCTAAGAGGGCAGCTCTCATGGTTAAGTGTTCCTAACACGATAAAAATCAAAGTAAAAAGATTTTCAGGCTCCTCCAGTCCCCAGCAGGAAACCCCTGGGCACCAGCTTCCTTCTTCACCGCCTTGAGCCTGGAGCCTTGAGCCTGTGGGTTAACTTCCAACCGCCACTGAAAGATACAAAGGTGATACAAAGTCTGAATCACTTTGCCTGGTTTCTTTGACTCACCGGCTGAGACACGCACTCCCACAGGAGCCAATGTGTTAGGAAGGAAACACCTTACCCTTGGGGGTCCCTGTCCGCTTAGTCAATATCTGAGCCCCTGATGTGCACTCTTCACCAGGTCACTTAAGAAAATGTTCCTTTACTAGGGGGACCTGGGTGGCTCAGTCAGTTGAGTGTCTGACTTTGGCTCAGGTCATGATCTCTCGGTTCATGGGTTCAAGCCCTGTGACAGCTCAGAGCCTGGAGCTTACTTCGGATTCTGTGTCTCCCTCTCTCTCTGTACTTCTCCTGCTCACTCTCTGTCTCTCTCTCCCAAAAATAAATAAACATTAAAATTTTTTTTTAGAAAATGTTCCTTTACTGGCTGAAATAAATGGCCACCCATCAGGGAAGGTAATGTCCCAGCTATAGTCAGGGGACACGCCTCCCAGCCAGAGTACCTGTGCGTGGGGGTATCACAGCACGCACACGGTCGGTCTAGAGCAAGTTCAGGCTGGGGAGGCGGGGAGGAGGGTCTGAATATTCATGACCTGAAAATCTCAGGAAATGAAATCCTCAGCTGTTCACCTGTGCCTGCCTCATTTCCCTCTCCCTGCGGACGAAGCTGAGGGTGTTCATGGTGGTGGCGCTCTAGATGTGACAAGGCTTTCAAGGAGAGCCGTCTTCAAGGCGTTCCTTATTCCCCCGGGGGGACCCTGTGGCTGACACCGAGTTCAGGGGGAGAAGGTTAGCTGATATTTCTTCCGTGAGGTTCTGAGGATCCCTGAGCAGCAGCTGTTAGGGGATAAGAGGTTTCTCTCTATCTCTCGCCATTTGTCACTTAGTGTCTTTATCACACTTCAAATCTTGAAAGCCAGGACGGCGGAGAGACATGAGAGCTGGTGCCTGTCCTTCCTCACTGCTCTATTTGCTACTCACTTCACAGAGACGCGGAGAAGTGACTGGAGACCTGAGCCAGGGAATTTGGGAGGCGTTATCTTCAGAGGCCAGATGGCTTCTCAGATGGACGAGGGACCTGTGGCCACCCTGTTTGGGGGGAGGGGGGTTAAGCCCCAGTGTGGTGTTCTGCTGACACTGGCTTGAAAGTCTGCAAAAGTGGTGAACAAAAGACCCCCCCGGTAAGGAACTGGTCCTGGTCAGAGGGCCCAGGCTGCTCCGATGGCTTGTGGAAGGAAAACCCTCCAGCGCTTCCGAAGGAAATAGGCCCACTCTGGCAAGGGCAGGTGTGGAAATGGACATCAGCAGGGTCCGTCCGTCGCTCCATCAGCCCCTGGGGGGGAGGGTGGAACAGAGAAACCGCTGAATAAGAAGATCCGAGGATCCTGTCATCACGCCATGGCCTGGCCCTCCCGGGGTCTCACGCCCAAGGAGACTGAGAAATAAACAGCTCTCACCTCTGCTCCCGCAGGTGGATAGACCCTAAAATGAGCGGTAAAGTCATTAACACATATGCAAATGTCACCTGCTCAGAATATGATGACACAGGATAGCTGGGTCTGCTCCAAAGCTGCGCTGGTTTTCATCTGTCATTTTTACTTTTGGCACGAATATAAAAGTATTAATTACAGATAGTTCCAATTTAAATTTTCTCAGTGGCTCCCCAATACCCTTTATAGCTTATTTTTAAATCAGAATCTGACTAAATATTATACATCACATTTCACTGACATGTCTCTTTTTTACTAAGTTAGTCTAGAACATTCCTTTGCTTTATTATCTCTATTTTTATTGTAGTAACAGATCCATAATTTTAAAAATTTAGCATGGGCATTGGTACATTCATATTGTTACAAGAATCAGTACCATCCATCTCTAGAACCTTTCTGTCTTCCCAAACTGGAATTCTGTCCCTGTTAAGCACAAGTTCCTGAATCTCCATCCCCAGCCCCTGGCACCACTGTCTACTTTCTGTGGCTATGAACCTGACTCCTTTGAATACCACACATAACTGGAATCATTACAGTATGTGTCTTTTTTGTGTCTGGCTTATTTCACTCCAGTGATGTCCTCAGTAATGATGTCTTCAAGTTTCTGGGGCGTCTGGGTGGCTCAGTCTGATAAACGTCTGACTTCAGCTCAGGTCATGATCCATGATCTCGCGGTCGTTGAGTTCAAGCTCCACGTCGGGCTCTGTGCTGACAGCTCAGAGCCTGGAGCCTGCTTTGGATTCTGTGTCCCCCTCTCTCTCTGCCCCTCCCCCACTCATGTTCTTTCTCTGTCTCTCTGTCTCGAAAATAAATAAACATAAAAAATGTTTTAATAATGTCTTCAAGTTTCATCTACGCTGTTCCACATGTCAGAATTTCCCTTTTAAAGGCTGAGTAACGCTTTTTAGGATTGATACTTCTGAAGTATCCAGGAAGTTATTTGTGTAATATCCCACAACTGGGATTTTTCTGGGCTGTTTCCTCGCGGCTAAAGTCAGGTTAAGCATTCTTGTTTGTTTTTGGTCCAAATCCTGAGTACCTCTCAGTGCACATAACGTTAGTTTGTCTCATTCTTGGTTAAAATGGTGCCCCTGGATCTCTCCATCATAAAGGCACCTCCTGGTTGGTGATTACAGTCAATCTGTACAGGATGCTTCTTGAGAGAGCAGACGTGCCATTCACCAGCAACTTTCACCTAGTTTTAGCATCGATAGTTGGCCTTTGCTCTCATCAATGATTGCAAGAGGGTTATGTTTTGATCCGATTATTCTTCTAACACCGATTAGATATCTTTTTCTGAAAGAATATGTTTTTCTGTCACTTCTCCCCCACACCTTTTTTGAGAATCACTATGGATGCATAGATTTTTTTTTTTTTTTCATCTCAGTGTCTTATAATCTGTCACCACCTTATTCTTTCTGATGCTCAGATTGTCCTACATCTGGCTGGTAAGATTCCCTCCCCCACTGGTGTCCTTTTGACCCTAACCCTAACTGGGGTGTCCTTTCGACACGCTGCATTTCCTTGCACAGCAAGGTAATCAGGGGCCCCTGTTCTCCACCTGCCACAGACTTGGAATCAGACATCTCCCCAAGGGGCCCTGACTCCTTTGATCAGGGGACAGTATTTAGAAACCAAGATCTGGGCACTTGGCTCTTTTAGGTTTCCAAGATCTTTCAGGACCATGTACTTCTGGGGGAGTCATTGGACAGCATCTGAATTGTTCAGAGTTCTCATAACCAAGGCTTGTTAAAGGCTGTTACAAAAGAATTAAAGCGTCCTAGAGGCAACTTTTTGTTGTACATAGGGAATTGTGTTAAAGGCAAAAGAAAAAATGGACAGTATTTTATTAGTGAACCAAATTCAGCAATGTTTTAAAAGAATCAGACACCAAGATAGAGTCGGATTTATTCCAGGGATGAAAAGACAGCTCAAAGTCTGAAGATCGGTCGGTGTGATGTGCCACATTAACACAATGCAGGACAAATACCATGGCTATCCAAGAGATGCCGGAAAACCATGACAAAACTCAACATCAAGTTATGTTAAAAACTTCCAACGTAGTCAGTATAGAAGGAACATACCTCAACGTAATAAAGACCGTATATGACAGACCCACAGCTAACTTCATATTCAATGGTGAGAAGCTAAAAGCTTCCCCCCCTAAGATCGGAAACAAGACAAGGGAGGCCACACTCACCACTTCTACTCCACATAGTATCAGAAGTCCTGGCCAGAGCAATTAGGCAAGAAAAAGAAATGAAAGTCCCCCAGATCAGAAAGGAAGAAATAAAACTGTCACTACCTTCAGACTACATGATATTATATATGGGAACCCTAGAGACTCTAGACGCACACACACAAAAAAACTATAAATACTAATAACAAATTCAGTAAATTTTCATGGTACAAAATCAATATACAAAAATCTGTTGCTTTTTATACACTAATAGCAAACTGTCAGAAAGAAAACTGGAGGAAATAACTCTATTACAGGTGCATCCAAAAGAGTAAAATATCTAGGGATCATTTTAACCAGGGAAATAAAATCCTTGTTTACTGAAAACTGCAAGATAGGGATAAAAGAAATTGAAGAAGACACAATAGATGAGAAGATACATCATGCTCATGGATGGAGAGAATTAATATGGTTAAAATGTCCATACTACCCACAGCAATCTACAGATTCAATGCAATGCCATTCAAAATTTCAATCATATTCTTTTCGCAGAACAAACAATCCCAAAATTTGTATGGAGCCACAGATAGCTCTGAAGAGCCAAAGTAATCTCGAGAAGAAACAAAGTTGGAGGATCACGCTTCCTAATTTCAAGCGATATTACAAGTCTATAGTAATGAAAACACTATGGTATTGGCATAAAAGCAGACACACAGACCAGTGGAAGAGAATAAAGAGCCTGGAAATAAACCTGTGCAGACACGGTCAGTTAATTTATGAGAAAGGAGCCAAGGCTACACCATGGGGAAAGGACAGTCTCTTCAACGAGAGCTGTTGGAGGCACTGGACTGTCTGTGCAAAAGAGTGAAGCCAGACTATTTTACACACGCAAAAACGAACTCAAATGCATGAAGGACTTGAATGCGAAATGTAAGGCCCAAAACTGCAAAGTTCCTAGAAGAAACATAGATGTGAGCTCCTTGGCGATGGTATTTTAGATCTGACTCCAAAAGCAAAGGCATCGAAAACAAAAATAAACAGTGGGAGAGACAATAAACAAATAGATAAGTGCACGATCTCAGCAGTTATTGTTTTAGGGAAAAGTAAAGATTACATATATGTAATATATTACATACTTACTATATATATATGTATAAAGTAGGTATCCAGTGTATACTATAATATGGTATATACGTATATTATATGTATTTGCATACATATATAAATTATTCTGATTTCCAGAGGCTCAAAGAGGGCAAAACTTTCCCAAGAACCCACTTACTGAACAGTAGAACTTGAATTTGAACCCGGGCTCAAACTCTGCCTGCAGAGTCTAGCTCTCCCCATGACACTATGTCACTTCTCCGAGAACCCAGTTGCCATGCTGGGATGGATCATCCCTAAGTCCACGGAGATGCGCATCCATTCACATACGAGATCCCCCCATTGTCACTTTCCTTGACTCTGTGTCCCACTGCCTGGTAGAGCTCAAGGGCCTTCATAACCTTAGAAATGCAAGCGTGCACTTACTCCTCTAGAGCGGTCATAAGTATGGGGACTAAAGCGTATCTTGGCACTGGGGTCTGGGTGCTTTCCATCTTGAGTAGAAACCCCAGATTTGGGAACTTACCCATCTGCTTCCCTTTGTCTCGGTGGGTGGCATCCTTTGATTTTCCATCTCTGATGGACCCTTCCACAGAAGTCCAATAAAGTAATTGAACCAGCACTTTGCAGTCCTAGCCCACCTCATGGAGACTTCCAGGAGTGCAAGGCTCCTCCCGGGGAGCTCAGCACCTCAAAAATGGGGGGGGGTGGTCACACCATGTTTTCTAAGCAGGACCTGACTTCAGAATTTCCTCCAGAACATCACAGAAACTCATTTGCCTGCCTCTGCACGCTGCCTGACCTGGAGTGGATGCTCAGGGTGTATTTGTCCCGTGTGAATTGGCAAGTGCTTTCTGAGCAGCGCATGTCTACACTAGCTGCCAGAGACCCAGGGATAAATAAAATCAGGCTCACATGGAGTTGTGCCTTCACAGGGGAGGCTGACAACACATAAAAGCCAAGAGAAGATGGATACTGAGTGGCGGTGGGTGGCTGGGAGCAGGATGAGGCGGAGTGAGGTGGCAGGGTACAGCACGAGGCCGCATGTACCCCAGCAGTTCGGAGGAGAGAGCCAATAAAGTGTCGTCTGAGCGAGAACGCACAGACCTCAGCGTTAGCAAGCCTCCAGGGGCAGAAGGGGCTATTCTGGGAGGCAGCGAAAGCCTTACTTTACATTAATTCTGATTGCCAAACACGTCCACTGTGTTCATCTGGGTGTCATGGGTGATTTTAACCTGTTTCTAAATCCCTGGAGGTCACGGCTTTTTCTGACGTCTGCGCTTTGTAGTGGTTCTTGTTAACTCTGAGAAAAACCATCGTAGATGTAGGGAGAGGTCCGAGAGCGTGAACGACAAACGGGAAAGGGGCTGAGTGGGCTTCCGCGGGAAGATAGAAATATTTACGGGCGAGACCACGGAGGACAGACGCTTCCTGTAACACTCCCTCTCAGCGTCTCTGCCGGGATTGTGCTAACTACGGACTATTTTCTTGCAGGTGTCCACCAGACCTTAAGAGGTTATCTTGGAAAAAGTAGCTCCCACTCAACCTCAGACCATTAACTGACAGAAGCGATGGTACTAAAAGTAAACGGGCCAGAGAAGGAGTTTTGATCAATGAAGGGGCCCCAGAGTCCTAGCAGGCTGTTCGAGGGAGCTTGGAGTCCTGCCCTGCCGCTCGGCGTGGATGTAGGGAGACCAGCAGAGGCCCCTGCGGGGTACGTTTAGTTCCACAGTCAGAGACAGGACATCAGGTCGTCCTGCAAAATCGATCCCATTCACTGTCTCTGGGATCTATGCTCCACGTGCTGTTCCCAATTGTCACATCGACAATTCTGTCCTTTACAAGTATTCCTGGGGCGCCTGGGGGGCTCAGTCGGTTGAGCATCCGACTTCGGCTCAGGTCATGATCTCGTGGTCCGTGAGTTCGAGCCCCGCGTCGGGCTCTGTGCTGACAGCTTGGAGCCTGGAGCTTGCTTTGGGTTCTGTGTCTCCCTCTCTCTCTGCCCCTCCCCCGCTCATGCTCTGTCTCTCTCTCCCTCTCAAAAATAAAATGGGTGGGGAGCCTGGGTGGCTCAGTCGGTTAAGCATCTGACTTTGGCTCAAGTCATGATCTCATGGTCTGTGAGTTTGAGCCCTGTGTTGGGCTCTGTGCTGACAGCTTGGAGCCCAGAGCCTGCTTCGGATTCTGTGTCTCCCTCTCTCTCTGCCCCTCCCCTGCTTGCCCTTTCTCTCTCTCTCTCTCTTCCTCTCTCAAAAATAAAACTTTTTTTTTTAAAAAAGAAGTATTCCTAAGAAGGGTATTGTATAATAAGGAGTTTGGCTCACCTTTGCTTCTAGTTTCTGGGAAGAAGACTAAATCCTTCAAATTTCCCCTATAACTGAAGTCTTTGCTATCTAGGAGCCTCTGGGAATCACACGTAAATTTAGGCTAAGAGATGAGACGGTATAGGGTGGGGGCTCGACACAGGAAGACGAGGCCAGTGATTAGAGGATGGGGCTCTGAGTCCGGTGACACCAGCCTGGCCTCTGGGGAGGGAGGGGGCTGCGGACCGGGCTCAGCCATGTGGTCAGCGGTTCAAGCCACTGCACCTGTGTCATGAAATCCCGGCAGAGACTCAGGACACCAAGGCCGCGTGTAGCTTCACGCTTGCTCAACCCGTTGACGTCGCAGGGGAGTGACACTCCCTGATCCCACAGGGACAGCTGCTCGTTTGGGGTCTTCCCGGACCTCACCCTCTGTGGCTCATTTGCCTCCTGAGTTGTTTCCTTTATGCTAAAACTGTAATCGTGCAGACAGCAGTTTATGGAAGAATGATCCCTGACCTGTGGGATCCGCACCAGCCCTGGGGGGTCAGCGGCAGCCTGCACTGCAGCATAGCAGCCGGGGTGGGAACAGAGCTGAGGTGTCTTAGACATTCGTGCGTGTCCCCACCGGGGGCTGGTCGTGAGTCAGTGTGCTAACTTGGTCACAAGGTCTGCACGGACTCCAGAACCCGGGCTGGAGACACGATCCGGAGCTGCGTGCACAGACCTGGAACAACTGACTGCAAGTCGGAATCAATTCATCGTGTGATCACAAAGGCCAGGGTGGAAGAGAGCGCTCACAGCAAGCTGACAGCTTTCCAGGACAAAAACAGAACACGTTCGGCCACCTTTACTGTCCGTGGAAGGGAACGCAATCCCGGGTGGGGGGGAGGGAGCCCCCCAAATCGCTTGGGTTTAGAAAGCCTCACTGAGGATGAGTCCACGCGTCCCCGCGACCCGGATTTCTGCCCCGCGCCTTGGAACACAGGAAGTCACCCTGGCGAGGAGACCAGCCAATCAACGGCCCTTCCCTGGCGTCCCTTTGCTTGCTAAGCCCCGTCTTGTGAGCACGTGTCGCCGCATTGCCAGTGGGAGTGTGCACGTGTGTGTGAGAGCGTGCACGCGCACGTGTGCACACACGTATGTGTTGGCTTCCTCACACCGGCACAGCCCTGCCTTCCCTCCGGGCCAGCGTGCGGCATGCTCTAATGTAACCCGGGACCGCACGGGGAGTCCGCGCTCCGATGGTACTTCCCGGCACATCAGTTCCAAAATTCTGAAGGCAACAAGCGACTCCACGTGATGTGTTCACACCTGCAATGGGATGGCGGGGAAATTCTCCCACATCCAACAAGACCTTGCCCTCCACCTCTCCGTATTGTCAGTGAAGGGGCCGCAAGGCAGCAGCCCCCGCCTCCCTTGGGGGGGTGCGTGGGGGAGCCTCACTGAAGGAGAACCTCATCCGCTCATGTGTCAAGATGACTTTTCAAGCATTTCACATTGTCCTTACTCCCCGAGCTGGGGCCACTGCTGGACCCGGTGAGTGACAAGTCCCAGCAATTTGTCATGAGTTCCGTGAACCCCCCCACCCCGAGCGATCCATCAGCGACAGAAGAAATCAACAGGGCCATGGCAACCTTGAGTTTACCCACGGTGTGTGTTTTATCAACTTCCCAGCATCTGGTCCCAGCATCAATATCATCTTCACTCACTTATCCCATTCAAAGGCACTTAGCGATTCTCAAGCACATACACACGATAATTTTATGCAGTTATTATGATATATACTATCCCGTTATTATAGCCCCTGTCTTATAATAGACGCTGTATGTATTGCCTACTTTATAACTGTAGACACACACTCGTGAATATAACGAGCCTGTACCAGTTCACTCTGTGCGTGTCTTTCAATCAGGGCATCGCTTCTTTTGTCTGTTTCTACTTTTGAAATGCATCGCTTGCTTTTTGTTTTTTTTTTTTTTTTCCCCTCCAGTCTCCACCCATCATGACGCCCCCCTACCTGGTATAAAGCACTGGGCTAACAGGTGAGGGGGAGGGGCAATCTGGACCAGCACCACCTCAAGGAACCTGAGGTCTGGTGGGGGGACCACAAGGATGTCTGTCTGAGCTTTGTACAAAGTTGTTCGTTCTTGAAAATGCGCAGAAACGTGGAGAAAGCAGCAGTTCGTTCTAACTGAGGGAAGCAGGAAAGACTCATTATTGCCTTGCCTGGAGGTGGAGAAGGATCAAGATAAACGAAGATAAGGCTGCCCAGACTGGGGGAAGTGAGGTGGAAATTCTAGATGGAAGAGCAGGAAGGAAGATGTCTGTTCCACCGCCCCCGCCCCCGCTCCAGCCTCCACCCTTGAAACTGAAATAGTCCCAGATGCTGGGGGCCACGGGGGGAGAAGAAACAGCGGATCGTTAGTCGTGCTGTCATATCTGCCGCTCCCCAAGCCCGGAGGCCAATGGGAAGCGGTACCCAGGACGGGCACAGAGGCGCCTTCCGGGAGCCCTGGGGCCCCTGCCCCGCTCCTGGTGCAGACTTCCACCCAGAGGTCCAGGGAAACGTTTCCCCGACTTTGGGCAAAGATGTGCAATGTTGGGGCAAAAAGAGAAGGGACGCAGAACTCTAGCCTCTGAGACTCCAGACCCCAGGCCTGAGGGGAGTGTCATGGCCATGCGCAGGTTTGGATGACCCAGCCTACACAGAGGCAGAAAAGATTGATGTGCGGGTGAAGAAGCCCAGCTAAGCTTTTTATAGGAGCATTTGGGGGCCCGGATGTCCTATCTTAGATGGGGACAGTTTAAATGTTTAAATGTGGAAGGCTTAACTCTGAATCTGGTGAGCGTGAGGATGAGACTCTCAAGGAAGGTGTCCTGGAGGTGGTTGGAGGCACTGATGCGGACATTTGCTGTAAATCTGGGATGGTGTTTAATTCAGGGCCATGGGCTGCATTCCCCAGGGTGAGGATGTGCACACAGAGTGGGCCCCGGGACCTCGAATGTCCTTCTGCATTTAGCATTTGGAGGAAAGAGCAGCTGGCAACAGAGAGGGGAGCTGGCCCGAGGGCCACGGGCAGGGACTGGGCGGCCGCGGGGCACGGGGAGAGGGTAGCCAGCAGCATTGATAACAGCTGTGCTGTCTGGGGCAGAGAGGTCAAAAGCGAGGCTGTTGGCTCGGGCCTCGTGGGATCACACTGTCCCCCAACCACTGGGGAGGTGACTTGGAAACGGAAGGTGTCAGAGCAAGAGGGAGGGAAGCAGCCGGAGGGAACATGTGAGGATCGCTCTGGAGGGAAGCCTGGCTGTGAGTGGGAGCAGAGAGAAGGGAGAGGCCTGGAAGGGAGTGTGAGGGAAGGGAAAGGAAGATGAGCAGCCCCAGGACATGGCTGGGTGCTGGCACTTTAGAAAACAACAAGGCAGCAGCGGGAGGGCAGACCCACCGCTCGCAGGCACGAAGTGATCGGGGCCAGGACTGTGGGCTCCAGCAGACAAAAGCACAGGAAGCCCAGGTAAATTTGAATTTTAGACCAAGAACCAATTTCTTTTTAGCGTAACTGTGTCTCCACGCGATATCTGGCATATACTTACGCTAAAATATTATTCACTGTTTACCTAAAACCCAAATTCAGCCGGGGGTTCTGTGTTTTGTCCAGCAACCATACGGCATTCAGAGTCTGCCTGTGTAGGGGGCACGGTGTCTCTTCCATCGGACACTCATCTCCTCCTGTGACTGGTACTCAGTGCGCACCTACTGTTATGCCCAGAAGTCGTGATCCCCAAATACCGCCACGGAGCCGAGTCCGATGTGAAAGCAAAAGAGTCTTTATTTGAGCTCGAGCTCAATCTGACACAGCGGTGAGATACCTGAGAGAGAGCGAGTTTCAAAAGGACAAAGGTTTTATTGGGGCCTAGGGGCAGTTGGTGAGATAGTGGCTGTGGCCTCAGCCGATTGGCTGGGGAAGGGTCGGAGTCTTGTTAGGCAGGTGAGCAGGAAGTTACTCAAGGGGAGGAGGCGTGGTCAAGGTGAAGGACACAGAACAAGATGGAGTCGGCCGGTGTAGGCCCGCCCTTTCACCTACTATGTGCTAGGCCCTGACCTAGAGAAACAGCAAAGCCCCCGTCTGTACGGTATTTACTTTCTAGCATCAGACGTAATGAACACATAAACAAATTCAGAAAACTGAAGCAGATGCAAAGAAAATGCAACCAGATCCCGAAGAGATGCCGGCCGTGCTCACAGCAACGTCGTTCACTGTAGTCAAGGCACGGAAACACCCGTCCATCAACGGATCGGTACAGACAGCGTAAATATACGGTGAAGTGTTGCTGAGAATCTCCCTTAAGAGAAGGAAATCGTGGCCTGTGCGACACAGACGAATCTGGAAGACATTGTGCTAAGTGAGAGAAGCCAAACACAGGACGACAGAGACCACATGGTATCATTTACGTACGGAATCGGAGAGAGCCGAACTCCTAGACGCAGAGGCCAGGAAGGGAGTTACCAGGGGCTGCGGTGGAAGAAACGGGGAGACACTGGTCAAAGTGGACAAGGCCTTGGTGTTCAGATGAGCAAGTCTGGTGCACGGCAGGGGAACCACAGCTCACGGCACACCCTCGCGCACTTGACATTTGCAACGCGGTAAATCTTACGGGATGTCACGCACACAAAGCGGAAACTATGGGAGGTGAGGGAGATGTCGATTATCTTGACTGTCGTGACCATTTCACAGTGTATGTCAGGATATCACGTTGTGCACCTTAAATACACACAATTTTTATTTGCCAACAAGATCCCAATAAAGCGGGGGGACATGCACTTATGAATAAAGAAGAAGTAAAGGTAGCGGGAGGGGGAAGCCCGCACATGTGATGGATTCGCAGACTGAGGGCGTGTGGGGCAGGAGCAGATTGCCACGGCACGTCTGAAAGAACCCCCTTTAGCTTTAAACCATCTCCAGGGCCTGGGAATCAAGCTGTGGGGCTGGAGTCACCTTGCGCACCCAACTCAGAGCAAGGGCACACATCCGCCTCACCATCTTCTACCCAACACAGATGTCACTGGCCGTGATACATACAGAGTCCTGCTCTGGCGTCTCCAAGGGCCACGGTGATCCCAGGCACCTGAAGGAAAGCTGGCAAGACACCTGCTCGCTGGCTTCCCCCGGCCCAGTGGCCCTCCCCCTGCCTTTCATGCCTGCCCGCTGCTGGGGGGCAATGCTGGTTACCCCAGTCACCAGCTGCAAGGTGGCCAGGAACGCAACCCAGAAGCCTCGGCAGGCAGCACTCCCTGGAGCTGGGCCTGGGGAGGCGACAGAGGGAGCCAAGATCCCTGACCCTGGGGGACCTACGCAGGCCGAGCTCCTTGGAGAACAAACAGACCAGAGCCAGGCGGGCGCGTCCGGCAAGCACCAGAGTTGACTTCAGGCCACAGAGCCCTGCTTCGGCAGTGCCTCCCCGTCGCTTCCTCTCTCCTTCCTCTCTCCCCCCTGCAGCTGGCAGGAGCTGCTGGGTGGGGTCGCCCGGGACAGCCCGGCACTTCCGGGGTGGCTGAGCCACAAGCTGGAAGAAGCCTGGGCCTCCAGGTGGTCCTCGGAGCACAGCTGTCTCACGCCCCTGGGCACCTGCCTGCCGGAGCTTACAGAAAAGACAAATAGACCCTCTTCTAGGCTTAAACCACTGCTGTTTGGTCTCTATCGAGGCAGCCAAGCCAACTGCACACACCGCTCTTTTTTCTCAAGGTCAGTGCCCAGATCTGCACCCTGCCTGGCCAGCCCCCCGCCCCACCACCGGCAGCAAGCCCCAGCCTCACTGGTTTCTCCCGTCCTCTTCCTCTCCCTCCCCCTCAGCTCTGCCTCCTACACAGGGCCTTTGCACATGCCCTTCTCTTTGCCCGGAAAGCCTGCCCTGCTCCATCGCCATAGCCCCTTGGGGTTTCATCCCAAATGCCTCCTGCTCTGGGGGGGCCTCTCAGACTCTGCTGCAGACAGGCCACCCGTCAGAAGCTCATCCTCCAGTACTCCTGGGCCCACCTCACTTCTCCCAGGTGCCAGGGGCATTTATTCACTTTTTTGACTATTTAAAGCCTATGTTGTGGATCCAACTGTGTCCTCCAAAAAGATATACTCAAGTCTGAACGCCCAGAATCTGTGGATGTGACCTTTGCACAAGCTACGCCGAGGTCATTAGGGTGGACCCGAACCAATGACAGGTGACCTGATACAAAGAGGAGAGAACACACAGACAGTCGAATGTCACGTGATGACACAGACCCAGGGACCAGGAAGCCACTATGTGACGACGAGGGCAGAGACTGGGGTGACAGGCTTACAAGCCAAGTACGAGAGCAGGAGCTGGGGAGACGCCTGGGACGAGAGGGAAGCCCCCTTCAGGTGATGTGGGGAGTGTGGTAGCCGTGACTTCTTGGGGACCGTGCCACAGGAAGGGCAACAGGCCGCCACCGGTGACCCCAGTTCCTGGGCCACAGGAAGCCACCACCACCAACCCTGTGACACCCCATGTCTCTCCCTTGGTTTCTGCTTCCCCTTCCCTCCCCTCCCATCGCTCCTCTGTCCCCTCCCCACTGGGGAAGCACCCTCAGACCTTTGCTGCCCAATGGTCCAGATGCCCAGCGGTCCGTGGCCTCCCTAGTGGCCGGCCTGGGTCTGCCTCCCTCAGCCTCGGCCCAGGCATGGCCAGAGTCAAGGCCAGAATAGCCCAGGAAGCCCGTCTACCTAAAGCATGTGGTGTCCTGCTGGGAAGGTGGGGTGGTGGGCAGGCCACCCCTCACTGGTGGGGTCACAGCGAGCCGGCTACAATTTGCTTTGGGTCCGATGTCCTCATGGGTGTTGTGCCTGGGACACACTGGGAGGACTCTGGAGTTCCCCCCCCCCAACTTAATGCCATCTCCTCCCCAGATGTGAGCTCTCAGCTGTCACTTAACCTGCGGGGCCTGGGATGATGGGGAGATGCTGGGGGTTGCTGAGTCAGTCAGTCCGCTGACGGGTTTAGCACAGGGGGGCTGGCACTCCAGGAGTGAGTGCTCTTTAAGATTAGAGACTGACGCTCAGAGTCCCTGGAACATGACCAGCTCTGGGCCACCCCCACCCCGGGGCAGGGCTCATGGGAAGGAAGGCTCTGGGGGCCGGCAGGGGTCCACATGCCCCCACACCCGGCATGGCAGGGACTGCAAGGGCCTCCGTTGCCATTTTTATTTCGAGGTGCAACTCACGACATACGATGAACCATTTTGCAAGTGCGCAAGCTCGCATTCAGCACGTTCATGGTGCTGTGCAAACACCGTCTCCAGCATGTTCCACAGTATTTGCATCCCCCCAAGGAGACCCCAGACCCATTAGACATGCAAAGCTTTTTGCTCACCCAGTGCTAACACAGGGAGGGAGGCAGGGAGGGCCAATCCGTCTGGTGCTGGTCTCCTTAGGCGGCCAACAGCCAGACACACGGCGTCAGGCCGACCAGGTGGACGGCGGGGCCCGGCTCCAACCACTGCCCGCACTGCCTGCCTCGCCTCCAGCAACTTGGGGTGCAGCCTTCTCTGGGAGGTTCGTGTGTGGGTCTGGGGGCCGGACTCCCCGACCCTCTGGAAGGTGTTGGCCAGACTCACCTCCCTCCCCGGTCCCACCAGACATGGGAGCCAAAATGCAAATGTGCGATTCCTGTCTGGCTAGAGCCCCTCTGAAATATCGTCTTGCCTCCCCGGCACCCCCTCCTGTGCCGCCAGGACCCAGCCTCTTCAGTCAGAGCAATCTGTTGCCATGACAACCGTCTCTCCCACTCCACAACGTTTAAACACCAGCTTCCTCAGCCGCTTCTTCTCAGGGGACCCTGCAAAGTGGCTTCAGCGAGGGACAAGGGGTGGCGGGCCCGCGTCCTCTTGTTCTCAAGATGCCAAGCGGCTAAGGTCCCCAGGTAAGGGCTGGGGACACCCTCCCACCGGGTCTGAGTGGGGCGGCTCTCAGGGATCCTGCGGCTGGGTCTCCCCCAGAGCCCCAGAAGTCCGTGTCCCTCCACCTTGAGCTCAGCGCCGCTCAGTCGTAAGGAGACTAAAGAAGTCACGGGTCGTGGGAGCAGCGCATGGTTCTTTTCCCACTAGGAAAACTGGCCTCGAGGGAGGCACTGCCTCTGACTCACAAGACTGCGTTACCCAATCTGGTGACGACGCAGGGCCAGCCCACGATGCCACCTCTGCAGGTCTCAGCGGTGCGGTCTTGCAGTGACAGGGGGTCCGGAGCTGACGGCCAAGAAAGAATTCTTGAAGACGTCTTTGGTGCAAAAAGGTTAGATTTTATGAAAGCACGGGGACAGGACTCGCGGGCAGGAAGAACTGCACTGGACCAGATGGTGAGGAGTGACTGACCATATACTTGAGGGTTGAAGACTGTCCCTGGATCCTGGAGGCCTGGCCATGGTCAAGCCCAGGTTGTTTTTCCCTCTGGCAGAGCATAAACATGAAGACGGCAGGGAGTTCCTGGGGGAAGGTTTTACTCTGCTGGCCTCAAGTCTTTGCCAGTGGGCTGCAGGTTAGAAGGAAATTTAATTTTACCCGCCATTTCCTTCTGCCTTCATTCCCCACATCAAGACCTGGCCCGCTTCCAAATTAGCAGGCGACCCCCAAGAACCCAAGAACCCAAGGACTGGGCGGCCACCATCCCTGTGAGTGGGAAGAGGGATGCAAAATAGCAGGTGAGTCTGGCCTGAGAAGACCCACAAATGACCTCTTAGAGCAGCAAATGAGCATTCCCTCCTGGAGACTCACACGAACAGCACGGTGAATTCTAGAAAATCCACTCAACACAAAAATCGCTCTGTCCTCCCAGGTTTGACTACACGCACGCCTCCCTTTCTACCCATCCATAAAGCCCAATGATGTATTTATTTCGGAAATCCTTCTGCTCCAGCCGGGGCCTTATTTACAAGTCAATCCTGACTTTTACACACAGGTTGTTAAATGCCAATAGCTTTGATTCTATATTTAAATCAAGCTGAAAGCTTTCGGAGCTCCTAAGAGAAAACCTTTGTCTGAGGACTTGCCTTCTCAACCTGTTTCCTCCAGGAACTTTTTTTTCTTTCTTTTTTTTTTAAGCTGAAGCTGGCACTTATGAATTCCGTCCCCGGCCTCTCTCCTGTTCAGCTGTATAACCTTGTTATGTTAACATAAAAATTAAACACGAGAGATGAATCAGCTAAATTGGATTCACTTATATAGATCAAATGGCTGCACCCCAACGGACAGGGAAACGGCCCTACCCGGAGCCGGCGAGGGATGGGCTTCTTCTGTGGGGTACGGATTTGAAGAAGGAAAAGGAATGTAGACTGAGAGGTAAGGGAGATGATTCATTTTCAGAAATACCAAATGAAAGCTGTGCTGTCCAGTTAACAGGTTTACAACCTATTGGGAATATATATGAGCCCGTCCCCCACCCTACTGTGGGGTCCCAAACCTGAGTGGGGGACCCAAACCTGGTCCCTGACACTCTGAGCACACACGCCAGGTGGCTGGGAAGGAGTGTGATGAGCTGCCGTGACGTGAGGAGTGGGCCCAGCCCCTGAACTGGGCAACGCTGTCTCGTCCTATCCTCCCAAGAGCACAGCTGCGGGGCAGGCTGAGGGACGGGATGCAGGTTCCAGGGTCTCCTTGGGGGAGGGGGAGGGGTGTGGAGGGGCTGGCCTGGTCTTACTGGTAGATGGAAAACAACCTCAAATTCGACCTCTCGAGATGTTCTGAAGGAACACTTACCTCCTAAAGTTATGACGAGGGATGATTAAGGCCAGCCAAGACCCCCTCAAACCCCCTCTTGCCTTGGGTGGGATATGTGTGACATTCCTCAGGCTCTCCCGGCCACCCGAGGACAAAGGAGAGGACAGAAATCCAATGGTAGCTGAGAGAGATCACAGGCCTGCAGGACATGAGTTTCCATCAGTTTACAAATATCTCAGCAAATTCCAAGAGAAAGGCCATCTTGCCAATAGCCTGATCTCCAGAAACCTGTAGGCTCAGTTCCCTGGAGCCCCGACATCACCCTCCCCTCCATGGTGACGTGGGAACAGAGGCGAGAAGGAAGTGGCAGGTGACATTAAATTTCCTTATGACCCGCAGCCCATTGGCAGATCCTTGAGGCAAATGCAGAGCAGAACGTTTCTCCAGGACCCCCCACCGTCCTAATGTCAGTGTCTCACCAGAGGGAAAACAGCCTCAGCCTGAGGACAGCAAGGCCTCGGGTATCTTAGGAGTCCTGGTTAGCACATCACAGTCCCTCTGGAGGCCTCCCTGTGGTCTTTACCTCCCCCAACTCCTTAGTATATAACCAGTCAGTGTTCAGAACCCCAGGGCCCCTCTTCCTGCCCACGGGTCCTGTCCCCGTGCTCCAATAAAATCACCTTCTTTGCAACAAAGACATCTCCAGAATTCCTTCTTGGCCGTCAGCTCGGAACCCCCACCACTCCAAAACCTCATCAGGTATAGAGCCGGGGGCCCAGAGGCAGCACAGTTAGGAGCTCACTGAAGGTCAGAGAAAAGCACTGGGGCAGAAGGAGCTCCTGAGTTGTCCCACCTGAGTCCCCAGATGTCCCCACTGCCTCCCACTGCACTGGTGGCATGCATCTCTGGGGCGATGGTGGCTGTGTCTCACCTCCCAGGCTGCTGTTGGGCATTCATGCTGTGTCTGCAGGTCAGCTGCTCAGACTGGGCCAAATTCACACCTGCTGAGTGCAGGGTGTGAGCAGAGGGGACCACAAGGCATCCAGATGGAGACAGTTTCTTACGGTGAATTCCGGGGAGAAGTAGCAGCAGACCAGCTAACGGATGAGCTCTCAGTATATCCCAAGGTGGCAAAAGGACTCTCACATTGTCACAGGCGTGTGCTGACCACAGAGGAGGCTGTAGGTGCACTGGGTCTCAGAGATGCCACCGATTCTCCATGCTCATCCTGGAGAATACCTGTTACAGGTGGGAGGGACACGTAACAGAGAAGACAGCACCCAATTCTTCTTGGAGGTGGCATATGACCAAGAGGTGGCACAAGAGGGCAGTGGCATCTCTGCCCTCAACAAGAGTGGACCACATTCCCCGTGGTGCCGAGGGGGCCACCGGAAGCTGCCTTCCCAGGGCACTGTCCCCTGCAGTGGAAAGGAGTCCTCCCACTGTGGCGGATTAAAGGTGGCTGCCGGTCTTGGCCACAGTCTCACGGAGGGCTGGATCTAGCTCCTGCCCTTTGGTCCTGACCAGTCCAAGGCAGCACAAGGGGTATTCTGCCTTCTAAGCAGCTGCCTGGCTGTGCACAAGAGTCGCTCTGGGACTCCGGCTGGGAGGGAAGCCAGTCGCCTTGCAATCAAGCTGACCGCCCCGGCTCTGTTGTATTGCAGGAAGCCCAAGCCACCTGTTGGACGCAGTCACGGTGGAGCGAGATCAAACCTCAGGGCTTTGGCCCCACCAGGACTCTGGCCACTCCCGTGGACTGGAGACAGACCCCCAGCTGAAGTCTTCCAGAAAGTCTGAGGAACAAAATTCTGAGCCTCTCTGGTTGCAGAGTGGATTGTTATGCAGCGACCGACAACCACAGGCGGGGCCCAGACTCCTGGTGTGCAAGGGCGCTCAGAAGATTAAAGCGAAAATCCCAGAGATAAAGATGATGAACAATACGCTCAGGGTTACCCCCTCCTTCTGATCCTTTTTCCCCCGTAAATGTCATGCTTCCAGAGACTGTAGCTAAGAAAGTTCAAAGTAGTAATATCAAACATCGGCTTCCTTTTTTTCTTTTGACATTTTATCGTGGACACAAGACTGGAAGACGACGAAGGCTCTGGTGGGCGTATGAGGCCCTCGAGTGGCGGGTGTGCCAAAGCTGTTCCCTGAGGTTGCCTCAGCATCAGGGGCGCAAACACCAGCCACGTGGTACACAAGCGGGCAACGGTCCGAGTCCCGGCTGAGTACCTTGTTATCAAGGCTCGCAGTGAACCCCAGGACTGAGCCCAATCAGAAACACACCCCCAACCACCGCCAGGGGTCAGTCAGTACAGCCCCAGCTCTGAGGCTCAGCAAGTGGGGCCGCCGTCCTCACAGACCCTAGAACCCAAGAGGCGCCATCTTCTCAGTCACATGACAGCTCTGGGAACCAGTGGGAAGTGCCTTCTCGGTCACATGACACCTCCAGAACCAATGGGAACTGCCTTCTCAGTCACATGACACCTCCAGAACCAATGGGAACTGCCTTCTCAGTCACATGACACCTCCAGAACCAATGGGAACTGCCTTCTCAGTCACATGACACCTCCGGGAACTGTTGGTGGGCTTTAATCTGGATCAGCTTTGTGTAATGGGCCACCAAGTGCTGTGGTCTTGACTGTCATTTTCCAGTCTGTGCAAAGATAGTCTCACATCATCATATTCAACAGCAGTCAGCTCCTGCCCGTGGGACTTGGTACCTTGGGGGGAATCGGGGCACTTTGCTCCTGCCTGGCTGGGGTGGGGGCAGGGAGCTGCACACCCGCTGAGGTCTGGCTCTGCTGGTCCTCTGCTGTCACTCTTAATGGCAGGCTCCTCAGAGCATTCCCCCTCCCCGCTCACACTGAGCTCACTGCCTGCTGGCAGACAGAGAACATGACTGGTGGTCTGATGTTCCAGACTGGTCCAATCGCTGCCCCCTCCCAGGCCATTAGAAGCAGATCTGCTTGAGTTCAGCCTCTGCGAGCCATGCCTGCTGGCAACGCCACATGTGCAGTGTGTGCAGGGTCATGTGTCTGGTCAAGATCTCCCAACGGGGGGATGCTCCAAGCTCAGCTCTGGGTTCAGGGGTACGTGGCCAGACAAAGTCCATCTCCCATGTGACCTCAGAGCTAGGGGGCAGATGGAAAATGAACAAGTAAATCAATCTGCAGACAGGGTAGATGCAGAGAGTGAGAAGTGCTGTGAAATAATAAAGCAGAAGAGGTGACAGAGGCTATCTGGGCTGTGAGGAAAGACGGTTGGGTCGGGAGGTCATGGAGGGTTCCTGCGGGAGATGACACCAAGTCCTGAGTGACAAGAAGGAGGCAGGCAGGCAGCTGTAGGCACCAGAAACCCAGACAGAGAAAACAGCAAGTGCAGAGATCAAGAGGAGAAAATGGACGTGGGGCATGATAGACAGCAAGCCAGTCACTGTGACAGGCGACTTGGCACTAGGGGGGCAGAGATGCGTCCTTCTTCACCCAAGGCTCAGCTCAACCACCTCCTTAAGGGGCTTTCCTGGAACTCCTAGGGAGATGTACCTTCACCACTGCCCCAACTCCACTCCCTACTTCCTCACCTCATCTCAGTCCATTCAGGCTGCTGTCACACCCTGCCACGGACCAGGGGCTCATGTAGACATTTCTTGCTCACAGGTCCAGAGGCTAGAAGTCCAAGATCAGGGTGCCAGCAGATCTGGTGTCTGGTAAAAACCCGCTTCCTGGCTCATAGACAGCTATCTTCTTGCTGTGTTCTCACATGGTGGGATGGCAAAGGGAGCTCTCTGGGGTCTCTGATGAGGGCACTAATCCCATCCATAGGGCTCCACTCTCACGACCTAATCACCTCCCAAAGGCCCCACCACCTAACATCATCGTATCCAGCATTAGGATTTCAACATATGAATTTGGGGAGAAACACAAGCATCCAGTCTACGGAATCATCTTCTGTTTTCTTTTTTTTTAAAGAATTTTTTTTTCAACATTTATTTATTTTTGGGACAGAGAGAGACAGAGCATGAACGGGGGAGGGGCAGAGAGAGAGGGAGACACAGAATCGGAAACAGGCTCCAGGCTCTGAGCCATCAGCCCAGAGCCTGACGCGGGGCTTGAACTCACGGACCGCGAGATCGTGACCTGGCTGAAGTCGGACGCTTAACCAACTGCGCCACCCAGGCGCCCCTCTTCTTCTGTTTTCTTAGTAACTCTTGGTATTTTCTAATTTATGTGTTGATCTGTTTATCATCTGTTTCCCCTGCTGGAATGTATGCTTCATAGGGAGAGGCCATTTCTGCCTTTTTCACTGTAATATCCCCAAGCCTTTCAGCCACGGGGATATAGCAGACGCTCAAGTAATAATTGTTGCATGAATATTTGCCATATTCACCATGAGCTATCAGCACAGCAAGCATACAGGCATCATTGGAGTGAGTCTGTTACATCTGGAGATAGTTCAGCATCTTTGTGTTTATCTTTGGCCTGAAGGGTAATATTCTCATCATGCACCTGCATTCAGCAAGCACAGCCACACTCACCTGCTGGGTCCTTGATATTCCCCAGGCTTCCTGAGAAGTTAATCAACTCTAGGATAGAGGTAATGATGCTCTGTCCACTTCAGAAATGACATGACAAGAGCTTTAAAGGGTTAATTAACTTTTCCAGTGTCACTCACCTACTCAGGGATGGTGATGTGACTCAAACACATGGCTGAGAGTATTTTAACTCCCTGCTCAGCTCGGACCCATATATACATGAATACTTGTATTTTGGTGGATTCATTGCTTCTTTCCTAGGGTTGCATTTAATTCTTTGTCTTTAACCATACTTGGCACTTGACCCTTAAACAAGTGAAGCTTGTGAAGTCTCTCTGGCTGTTTTCATGCCCCCAAAGAAGCAGCACAGTGTAGTGGTCAGTGATGTGTGCCCTCCAGAGCCAGCCTGTCCGGGGTCCTGGCTACCTTGGGCAAGTAATTGAACATCTCAGTGACTCCAATTCTCCATCTGTAAAATGGGAGTCATGAGAATAGTGACCTTAAGATTTGTTGACCTTATAGATTTGTATTTAGCTGTGAAAACTACTGCCTTTGATTAGGAAAGACAAAGCTGTGTGAGAGCATTGATTCCCCCACTGAAAAGCAGGAAGATCAAGGTAATCTAACCAAATAATAACCTATCTTTCTTGAAACTATGAGAGAGCTGAGGTGGCAAGGCAACCAGGTGAACTACATTCCAAAAGGTGGCAGAAAAGAGATGGGGCCCATGAACTGTTTAATCTTGGCAACATGCAGAAAGAGAGGTTGGCCACCATAAAACCGATTGGGAAGAAGATAGCTAAAATTTTAATAAATCCTTAAAAGTGAGTGTGAGCTAGCATGATTAGTATAAAATCTGGGAACCCAGAGACAAGGAGCGTCCATATTAACTCTCAAGACCTTTGCCTTGGTCTTCCACTGTGAAGGTCATGGAAACAAGAAGAGACCAGGAGAGATGCCCACCTTGGTGGTACCCAGGCATCCCCTTCACTCTTATGAGACAAAGCCCTCATCTTCTGGAGCTGTGGGAGCAGGAACCTTCAGCTCCAGTCCCAGTCAAGGTAGAGCAATGCAGAGGGTAGAAAAAAAGCTATGCATCCATGAGGGAAGGGCAGAAAAGACTTTAGATAGGACCCAAGATCCTAAACTGGTATACAACAGAGGTCTGCCATCCCTGGGGGATAGATGGGAGATGCTCTCCTACCCAAGACCCCCCCACACACAGGTACAAGGCAGAGTGTATGCTATGGAGGGAGGAGGATCAAGGGGTATAGGAACCCCCTCCCTTGCCCCCAGGCCCAGCCTCACAGTGCCTGCCTAAGACTGGAGAAGAAGGAACAGCCAGTCCATACCCACACCATCATCTTGAACAGGCAACAAGAAATGGCAGTGTGCCACCGAGAGAGGACAAAGTGTGGGAAGGGTGCCTCCTCCATGATACAGGCAGGGAGAAATCACTGGAGGCTGAGATGGGGCACAAGGTAATATTAGCCCACAAAAGGAGGAGTTCGGGCTCTCAGGCTCACTAAAGGTAACCATAGCAACAATAAAACCCAACCCAACTCAACTCTTGACCAGGTTGCCTCAATCTCTTACATCAACGGCCTTACAGGAAAAAAGTAAATCTCACTTCTGAGAGTAAAATACTATTTACTTCAATGTCCACTGTTTCTCTACACACAGTTTCTGTAATTTAATTTAAAAAATTATGGGACACACAAAAAAGCAAGAATAAAACACCCCATTGTCAAGAGACAGAAGAGTAATAGAACGAGACCCAGAAGTGACCTATGTTTTGCAGCTATCAGACAGGGCCTTTAAAATAACTATAGTTAATATATTAGGAGATCTAATGGAAAGGTAGACAACATGCATAAATGGATGGGGAATTTCAGCAGAGAGAAGTAAAGTATAAGTAAGGTCCAAACGGAAATGCTGGAAATGAAAATCATGATCAAAGAGATAAAATGTCATTGATGTAAAGAACTTGAATGGTGCCCATAATGCATTAAGTGCTCAGCATTTGTGAGTTTTGTTATTCTGGAGGGCAGGGAATGTGTCTTTTTTACCTTGTCCCTAGTGGGCTCAGCATTCAGCATGGGACTGGACTCATGGGAGGTCCACAGCCAGGAATGTGCAAATGAACACAGTGCCAGCAAGAGCAGAATGACTAGTTTTCTCCAACGACATGTATGGAAAAGCTTGTAAACTGTTGTTAGTAACACTATTGGAGTTTTGTCATAGACAAGGGGCTGTTCTAAACTTTTCACATTTGGTCACTCTCTAAATATCAATCTCCTTACAAAGTAGGTACAATTATTCTCATTTAACAGATGGAGCTATAGCCACAGAGCAGGAAATTGTAGGCTTGGGCCACTCTGATGGAACACAGCCTGCCTTGGCACCCACATTGTTAGCCCTTTCAAGATGACAATGTTCATTCCTTGCCAGAACAATATGTGAGTTTCACCATTGATCCCCATTATGTTTTATGGGCCAATGGGCTTCTAGTTCTGAAGAATCAGCCAACAGCATCAACAGTAATAATAATAGCTGGCCATCGCTGAGCACTTTCTCATGTAGGGTAAGCCACCATGCTGAGTATTTAATGCACATGAGCTGATTTAATCAGCTATGAATGCTATGAGGGAGATAGCTCTCGTCATCCCCTTACACTGATGAAGAAAATGAGACACAGAGAAGTGAAGCTACTTGTCCATAATCAGACAGTTTCCAAGTAGTGGTTTGGGGCCAGTATCTCTGCTCTTCATCCTTGTACTAAAATGCCTCCAGGCGGGGCGCCTGGGTGGCGCAGTCGGTTAAGCGTCCGACTTCAGCCAGGTCACGATCTCGCGGTCCGTGAGTTCGAGCCCCGCGTCGGGCTCTGGGCTGATGGCTCGGAGCCTGGAGCCTGTTTCCGATTCTGTGTCTCCCTCTCTCTCTGCCCCTCCCCTGTTCATGCTTTGTCTCTCTCTGTCCCCCAAAAAAATAAACGTTGAAAAAAAAAATTTTTTTAAAATGCCTCCAGGCTAGAAAGTTCTGGAGAGCCATCAAACATTGCTCCTGCACAGGGGAAACAAAGTTGTCTGAGAAAAAATTCAGGACAGAGGGAAGTGGAGATGAGCAGGTCAGATGTTCTTGTGACATCACTGAGACTTGAAGCTGGCTCAGGTGTTCTTGTGACATCACTGAGACTTGAAGCTGGCACCATGGGTTTTTAAGATGCATGAGTCAATGTACTGACTTTTTTGTTTAAGCCACTTTGAGTTAGGCTTTCTCTACCTTGTGAGCATCTAAGTCTCTCTCAGAAGGGGTCTGGTCTGGAGGAGGATGTGACAGTGGCTGCCGTATCCACTGGTCCTCAGATGGAGGTGGAGGGTGCCTGAACTGCGATCCACAGTTGCCACAGAATTTTATCAGCATGGGGAAAGCAAGCGTGCTTCTTGTGAGCTTACCGTTCACCCCACAGCGAACTAGGGTCTGAAATGCCCCAAAACGAACCCTCAAAAATCTACCTGCCCTTATCTCTATGATTTTTAGCATCACTGACCAATATCACCACCTGGATTTGAGGGTCTAAATCATGAGTAGAATCAGGATGTGCCTTTCTGGCCATATGGCCCAGGGCAGGATTGGGAAGCTGATAATGAGAAAGCTTTCGACTAGATTATCTTTCAGATTCCCTGTGATAACTCAGATCCCAAATCCCTTTGATCCCCAAATCTTGAGAGCTCTGTTTGCTCCACTTGATTGCTTCCATGAACTGTCCACTTTGGACTAAGACTTGTACTTCTTCCCATCTTCTTGGAACACAAAATTAATTTTCTATACCCAATTTTCAACCAAATTCCATTTTCTAGCTTTCCGGCAACTTCCATCCAGGTTAGTCATTTAGCCTGTTGGTTTCAGGTCTCCTCTTTAAAAGAGAGAAAAAAAATGATCCCCCATGCTTCACAGGAGGATTGTGAGAATTAATTAATGTTTGTAAAGGGTTTTCCATCCTGTAATGTCTTTGATATCAGAGGATGAAAGCGTGTGAGCGGTGGTGATGAGGACCTGGTTCAGGAGGGAAAAAGAGAGAACAATTCTCTGTTCGTTTTAGTGCTCATCCATGCTGTTCTGACGCTTAACAAACTCCTTTTAAGTTATTCCAAGTTAAATGGATGCATGTCAATCCTATTGCTTTGATGAAGCCATCCAAATAAAAATAAAAATTCAAAACACTTTTGTACAAACCGAAGATGGAGGTAGAAGTCTGTTTCTTGTCAACCAGAACCCTAACTGCTGCTGTAGCCCCTACCCTGTCATCACTAGGAAGGTTGTGAACCAATCTTCTCACCTGTGGGTCCTCCCCCAGACTGTGAACATCCTTTCAATTCTAAGGAAAGAAGAAGGTAAGGTTGACTAATTTACTTTTTCCAGCAGAGAAGATAGTGTCTATTGAGGGCTGAACTGTGTCCCTCCAAATTTAGATGTTGAGTGTGTTCATATGTTAAATCTCTAACCACCAGTACCTCACAATGTGACCATGTTAGGAGACAGAGTCTTTACAGAGGTCATCAAATTAAAATGAGGCCGTATGGGTGGGTCCTTATAAGAAGAGATCAGGACACAGACACTCACAGAAGGATGACCATGTGAGGTCCCTGTGGGGAGAGGACAGCCATCTGCACACCTAGGAGAGGCCTCAGGAGAAACCAACTCTACCAACATCTTGATCTTGGACTTCCAGCCTCCAGGACTGGGAAAGAATGCATTTCTGTTGTTTAAGCTACGCTGTTGGTGGTACTTTGTTACAGCAGCCTCAGAAAACTAGTACAGTATCTTAGCCCACCCCTGACCTCAGCCAAATTTCTTTGTTACCAGTGGATCCAAGAGGGAGCATTAGGGATGGAGTTCTTTGTGGCTAAGGAAGATGTCAGAAAGTGCTCAACGTGTCTGTCCTCTGTAGTCATTTGACAATATTCACAGAGGGAATTTGAGATAAGAATTGACATGTAAGATCATTTCTTGCAAAAAGACCTAAATTTTTTTCTTTAAATTATTGTATTTGAATCCTTCTGTCAAATGTCCACATTCTGGCTTATTAGAATTCATCTGAAATCCCTTTTCCTATTGCTCTTGAAGAGGTGCCTGCATGACTTCCTTTGATATATTTTCTGCCTTCCAGAAAAGGGAAATGCCCCCACAATTCTTTTATTCCACCCCAGGAATCAACAATCTTTAGTAATATTTTATAGTAGATTAATAAGACCACTCCTCCAATCAAGAGTTGGTGTCTATTTCCACTCTCTTTGAATCTGAGTTTGGGGGTGGGAGGGATCTTGTGACTTGCTTTAATCAATAGAGTTTGGTGGAAATGGCATGTGTGTTTAGGAGCTGTATTAGAAACAGAACCAGTAGGAGACAGGTAGGTAGGTAGGTAGGTAGGTAGGTGATAGAAAGAAAGAAAGAAAGAAAGAAAGAAAGAAAGAAAGAAAGAAAAAAGGGATTTATTATGAGAAACTGGCTCATGTGATTATGGCTGAGAAGTCCCATGATCTGTCATCTGCAAGCTGGAAACCCAGGACAAGCAGTGAGAAAACAGAGAGATGATGTCTGAGGGCCTGAGGAGCTCTAGTTCCATTTCAAGGGCAGAAGACTGATGTCCAGCTCGAGGAGTCAGGCAGAGAGAGAGTCCAATGTCCCTCCACCATTTTGTTCTATTTGAGTCTTCCAACGGATTGGGTGATGCCCTCCCACATTGAGGAGTGCCACCTGCTTGACTCATTCTTCCCATTCAAATGCTAGTTTCACCCAGAAATATCCTCAGAGACACACTCAGGAATAATGTTTTACCAGCTGTCTGGACACTCCATGACTCAGTCAAGTTCATACATGAAATTAACCATTATAGAATCCTTGGCCTTCAGATGCCTTGGAACTTCTACCTTCACCGTCTTGAAATGCTTCCTGAGACCACCATGCCAGGAAGAAGCCTGAACAAAAGATCACATGGGGCTGTCCCAGCTGATCCTGGCCCCAAAAGACCCAGAACTGAGCCCACCCTTACAAGTGAGCCCAGGCAAACCTAGCCACCACGTTGCTTGGTCAGCTCAGAGAATTACAACCAGCATTAAATCTTTGTTTTAAGCCGCAAATTTTGAGGTGGTTTGGCGCATGGAGGGATCACCGGAGCACTTCTCTGCCTCTTGGGCTACAAAGAGAGAAGACCAGTCCGAAGTTAATGAAAAATTAACTTCAAAGAATTGAAGACAGATCTATTTATAATAATATAAATATAATAGAAATTATTATGTAATTTTTCAAGCAAGTTAAACAAAGATGTGGTTCAATAAATTGCGAGGGAGACAGGGTCCTTAAGCAATTGTTTAAAATAGTTTGTAATATCATATTAGTTGTATGAAAATGTTCTTCCCCAAACGCCGCAAAACAATGGATTCTGTTAATAATTTAAACAATGCCCCTGAAATCCTTTGCAACATGATTTGCTTAGCAAAATACTTCCTCATAAATCGTTCCAGGGAAGGCTTTGATCGCCGCATAAATTATGCCATCGGGAATTCCACACCGCCACAGCCTGAATCAGGGATGTTTTCTGTGTTTGACCCTGAACTCAGCTTCCTCTTCCTCTCTTTTCCTTTATCTGCCCCCAGGGGCGGCGGGGGCGGGTGGGGGGGGGTTCATCCCAGAGCAAAGTTTGTTAAGTTAGCATATTTCCCAAAATGTAGGGCTCACATCAGACTTCTAACTTTTTGGGACAGCACACAAACCATCTTTGGTATCTTCCTAAAGATATTCTCCAGACACAGACTTCTACCGTGTGTGCATCATGTGTGTGCACTTATTTGTGTGTGCATATGTGTGTACATGTATGTGTCTCTGTGTTTGCGCCTGTGTTCATGTGTGTATACAGAGGCATATTCACTTTCTGCTAAGACTTTTTTCATGTTTATTTATTTGTTTTGAGAGGGAAAGACAGAGACAAAGCACAAGGAGGGGAGGGGCAGAGAGAGAGAATTCCCAAGCAGGCTCTGCACCATCAACACAGAGCCCAACATGGGGCTCGAACTCACAAACGATGAGACCGTGACCTGAGCCAAAATCAAGAGCCAGGTGCTGAACTGTCTGAGCCCCCCAAGCGCCTGATGCACACCCACTTTTTACACTGGCCTAAGCTCCATCTAACTGGGAAGGTGACTACCGTCATATGGGATGTCAGAGTGCAGGGGTCACATTAGTGTCCCGACCCACACGGGGTGGCTTCCGGTTCCCCCCTGACTTGTTGGTCCTTCATTTACCTGTGTCATTGTCTCCCTTCAGGAATGCAGCTCCCCGGTATGGGAGGGGCGGGGCTAGTTTTAAAGGCTACGTTCCCCCCCCGCAGCCCTGAAAATAAGGAGCAGAACTTCCTATGTAGTTGCTGAGGCCCTTCACCCCGTAGACGGCACCCAGCCCTTTCTGGGGAGTCCTACAAAAGCTGGAAGGTCTTATAGGAGGCACAAAGAACATTTTATATATCTATGAGACTTGACAAAGGACAAATGGCAAGTAATTGAAGACCGGAGTATCGCTTTCATCAGAATGGCCCATTTGAGCGGGTGATAAGCGTCTTCCTCCCACCTCAGAGGCCGGTCCCTTATTCTAATTAGCCTTCGAGGTTATCTTATTTGTGGCTAAGTGGCAACAGCCCCTCCATCAGTTCTAGGAAGAATGATCAAAGAGGGATTTAATTAAATTTTCATATTTAATTTTCTTCTTTCATTTGTACAGTCTCCTTTTGCTCAAAACATGCTATTCTCAGGGAGCTGAAAAGTTGCTCAGGAGAGCAGAACTCGCTAGAATAGGAGAGAAATGGGGGCTTTATGGGTTTTCTTTAAAAGCACCCAAATCTCTCCATCTCCACTCTGCTCAAATGTGTGTGCGATTTAGGGCAGTAACATTTGAATTATGAATTGGCTGCTCCTGCTGCAAATTAAACGTGTGGCAAAGGGCTTGGGCCCCAAATGTGCTTGGAGGCTGCTGGTGAGTGACTTTTACCCAACCCGGACCAGAGACGTCTCTGGGGAGCAGAGAAGGGAGGCCAGGACCGCCCACTCCAAACCCACGTGCTTGCCGGCTGTGCATCTCGGTTTCACAAAAGGCACGGTGTGTGTGACACCTGTAGTTCCCTGAACAGGGCAAATGTTGCTGCAGAGAAAGATGGCCCACGATAAAGTCCAGGCAAAATGCAGACGTTCTGTGAGGTTTGTTTGTTTTCATGGGGGGGGGGGGGGCATGTGCAGGACAGGCTCTGCACCAAGGTCAGCGTCTGATGTCTATCCTTACTTCCCTTAGATCTGCGGATGGGTTTGGTGGGAAGATCAGATTCCTGGGCTGGTTCAGAGAGAAGCCTGGAGGCCGGCGTTGTTGAAATGCACACACTTGACCTCCCTGAGAGCACCTCTTTATTTGCACGGGTACCAGCTCCCCCTGGGTAGTCTGTGACGAATGTCCCCCAAAGCAGCGAATGCACTGATCAGGATTCCCATAGTGCCCCAGGAAGGGGAAGGAATCCCTCACCTCCTCTCTCTCCTCCTCCTTCTCTCCTTCTGGAGCATCATTTACTTACTCATAATTCATGTGTTCAGTGCACATCATTCTTATCTACTCCTTAGAGCAGACCCTCCCTTCTGGATATCATCTGGAAAGCTTGTGGTAGCTTGGTTTTAAGTGGATTTAAATACAGGCATGCCTTCTGGGGACTAGCAAGGTAATAAGACGGATTTCCCCAGTTCCTGCTGGCCTCCTGCAGTCCAGATGCCAGCGGTGGGATTTTCTGGCTGGCACCTCCCAGCTGTGCTAAGGTCTGGGTTACACAGCAAAGTGAGTTCATCTTTTAGAGCACTGGCGAGATCACCAGACAGCTTTTGGGGGGTTGACGTGTGTCCCCCCTGAAAAATCGGCTGAAGCCTTGACACTTGGTGCCTGTGAACGGGACCTGATTTGGAAACAGGATCTTTGCTGACGTGATCAAGCTAAGATGAGGTCATGATGGATTAGGGCGGGCTCTAATTCAGTTACTGTTGTCCCTCTAAGAAGAGACCACACGGAGGGAAGACAGCCAGTGAAGACCAGGGCAGGGACTAGAGTGACACATGCACAAGCCAGGGAATGCCAGGAGCCACCGGAAGCTGGAAGACACGAGAAGCATGGTACCCTGGAGCCTATGGAGAGAGCGTGCCCCTGTCAGCCCCCAGATCTTGGACTTCCGGCCCCCAGAACCAGGGGAGAATAGACGGACTTGCAGCCTCGAGAACCAGGAGAGATAAAGTCTTGTCTTTTAAGCCACGCGGGTGTTGGTACTTTGTCACGGCAGCCCAAGGAAACCCACAACAGTTTACCAAAAATCAGATATCCTGTTCCCTTCTCACGGGACTGAGTGGTCGCGAGCAGGACGGCCAGCAGGGGTGCATGGCACACTCATGATGACAATGTGCTGTCCGCTGAGGGGCCGCGGACACAGTGTGCCCAGTGGGGTCACACACCGTGAGTTTGCTTGGGCAAATCAGTGCTCTGACCGTGTGAGTGAGGCGCCCGACAGCGTCCACCGCTCAGCGACTCCCGCTCTGGGAACAGCCCTGCCAGACAGATCAGAGGTGCTCGTGAAGTTCCAACCACAAATACGCTAACGGCATTCTTACCTAGACGGAGGAGGAACCTCCTTCCTATAAACAGACGAAGCATTTACTGTGGCTCCATCACAGACGGGCTGTTGCGAAGATGCGGAACCCACGTTCGGAGGAATTATTTTCATCACCAGGCAGAGACGTCCTCACAACATGATTCTCGGTGACGGGAACGTGCACGGGTTATCCAGACTGCGGATCGCACCCAAACACACCGCCGTCTTCGGTGGGTTCGTGAGAAATCTTACCTCCATCCCTGATCTTCGCCGTCCTTTCCAAGTTCTCTGAAGGAATTGTCTGCTACCTTATAGTCAGAAACACGATGCGTGAATATAGATTGGTTCCGTCACATGAATTCTCTTCTTTACCTCCCCCCTCCCGGTTCCCCCCGAACCCCTCCTCTTTGATGGGGTTGAAAACATGTCACAAATGGTATTTTGTGCCACAAATGGTATTTTGGAATCGGCACTGTAAGCCCCCCACCCCCAGCTCTCCAAATGATTGATGGGTGATTTCCTTTCCGTTTCCCCCTTGCCCCGTCCTCTGGAAGGTCATTCGATTTGGGACATGGTGATTCATTCCATCGCGGACCTCCCTCCGGGACCTGGCTTGGCTCAGGTGGGCTGCAAACACCAGGGCTGGTTTAGGGGCCCTGACTCGTGGCTTCAAATTTCCTAGACCAACAGGAAGCAAAGCCGGACCACATTAGACAGGGCTGGGGGCACATGGGTGCAGGTGGGGACTCGGCGTTGGATTCCTCTGTGGTCTCTGCTGGAACCCTGAGCTCACGGCCTCTGACTCTGTGGGGTATGTTCGCTTTGGGTGCGGCCCCCTTTGGAGACCTTTCGGTGCTTCTCTATACCCCCCGCATCGGCGTGTGAGGTCTGCTGCACCAAGTACCACCAGCTGGGAGCTTGAACAGCAGACATTTGTTTCCCCACCCACAGTCCTGGAGGCTGAAGGGCCCAGATCAAGGCGTCAGCAGTTCGGTTCCTCCTGAGCCTCTCTCCCTGGTGTGTGGACCGCCATCCTGTCCCCGTGTCCTCACACGGCGTCCCTCTGGATGTGTCTGTGTCCCCATCCCCTCCTCTCCTTCACCTGACACCCTATGATCTCCTGTTACCTTCATCACCTCTTTAAAGACCAGAACCCCAAATACAGTCACATTCTGAGGTCCCGGGGGGCAAGGACTCCAGCGTACTGAGGAAAGGACTCTTTCTCCCAAGGTCAGAACATGGTTGGACACTCAAGTGAGGCACCAGCTCCCAGAGACACGTTCTCTCCTCTTAGTCTAGTCCCAGCCCGTCCAGGACGGCTGTGGTCCGGCGAGCGAGCCCTAGGTGTTCCAATGTTAGTGCTCGGTCACCAGGACAGCGTTTGTCACTTCAGTTGGAGTTATTCACACTTGTCCCTGGTGCTGCCCAGGACCCCAGCTTCCTGGATGCAGCAGGCTCACAGCTGTGATCCACGAGTTCCTGTCCCACTGCTCCGGCACGCCAGCCTGCCCAGCACGGCATGTCGCGAAGGAGTTGGGAAGGGACCCCAGGGCCCTGAGCCCCTCCTCCAGCCACCTCTGCTGCTGCTTCCTCTGTTTGGTGCCACAAATACAGCAGCTTAGGGCGTGCTGGCAGAGGAAGGGGAGGGGGGATCCGTAGGGCCAGGCCCAGCTTTGGGGAGAGGGAAATGAGAGCATGGTCCTTGAGGTATTGCTACTCCCACAGGAGCTGCAGGGAGGGGTGCTGAGGTCTGCAGTGGAGACCCTGTCCTCTCCCTTCCCCAGGACTCCCCCGCCTCCAAGAGCACGGAGTGGACAGGTTATGAGCAATGGAAAGATAGTCGGTGTTGCGTCCACGTTTTGTGCAGAAAAAAAAAAAACACAAGAACCAGAGCCTTCCTTATTCTGGTTATTCTCTCACTTGGGAAGGGACCCCTGTATGCCAGCGACTTCCTTCCAAAACCCATCGGCCAGAATGTGTCACCTGACCACCGAGGGGGTTGCCAGAGAACCCGTGGCACGGGAGTATTTGTTCCCGGGCACCTGCCATCCCTGGGCCAAAGCAGTGGCTGTTAGTCAGCAGAAAGGCAGAGGTGGACATCAGGCAGGCAGCCAGCAGGGGGGCCACATTTGGGACAATGACCACCTCTGGGAAGCCAGACCCCTTCCTTCGCCAGCACGCACACAGCTACCACAGAGACTTTAGGAGACCTCGATCCCCTTTCCTTTTCCTTTCCTTTTCCTCTTCCTTTCCTTTTCCTTTTCCTTTCCCTTTTCCTTTCCTTTCCATTTTATTTTTATTTTAAATGTTTCTTTATTTATTTGAGAGAGACAAAGCACGAGTGGAGAAGGGGCAGAGAGAGGGAGACACAGAACCCGAAGCAGGCTCCGGGCCCTGAGTTGTCAGAACACAGCCCGATGTGGGGCTCGAACTCAAAAACGGTGAGATCATGACCTGAGCCAAAGTCCGACGCTCAACCGACTGAGCCACCCAGGCGCCCCCCCCCCCTTTTTTAATTCTAAATATCTTTATTGGCATAGAATCCACACGCCATATAATTCTGGGCTTTCCTGCTCACAGGCCGATGGCTGTTGGCACAGTCACAGAATTGTGCCACCGTCACCCCACCCATCTTAAAACATGTGCATCACCCCCAAAAAGAAACTCTGTGCCTGTTAGCTACCGCTGCCCCCCAGCCACAGGCAGCCACTAACTTCTGTCCCACCCACATAGATCTGACTTGGTGCATACAGGGAAAATCCTGTGTCTTGAGGCTTTTCTGTGCTTGGCTTCTCACACTCAGCATATTCTCAAGGTCCTTCCTTGTTTGTGTATCCAAATTCCTCTTTGTGGCTGAATATCCCTCCTTTGTGTGTATTCATTCGCCTACTGATGATTGAATTGGTTGTTTTCTCCTTCAGGCTCTCCTGAACGCCAGCTTTCACGTATTTCCCCGGGGCAGGTGCCTAGGGGCTCAGCCACTGTGCGTCTTCTGAATGCCCTAAGGATGTCCACCAATTAGGTTCCCATCCTAGACTGCAGCCGGTGACCCATCGACCAGCCAGGCAAGAGATCTTCTGTGATTGCCAGCCACGTTTTGTCGGGAATTACGCCGCATCTTTCCTGTGGCCCACGCAGGAGAAAAATGAACACTCAGGTATTTTCCCTCCCAGTTTTCTCGCATATGCTCTCTGCTCCTACAAGGGAAAATGGAAACTCCCATCAGCAGAAAACCCTAGCCTGCATTCCGGGATTCACCTCTCTCTCCCCAGTAGCTGTGGCTTCATGCGCCCGCCCCCCCTTACAGCCTCACATCCTGTCTCTGGCAGCTGACAGCACCTAAGGGGCCACCCTGAGGTTTCGATGGTAACCCGACCTCCTGCCTGCCCCTCCTTAACCAGGCTGTGCCCCCCCGGGGGAGTACAGTGTATCCAATTATTTTTACCCTTGTGTGTGTGCGTGTTTGTAAGCTATCATGGTGAGTTGGGAGAACAAAGGTGATATAAGCCCCTTCTGGCATTTTCTATGGCTATTTTGTTTTCAGTGACTTCAAACCTCCCCCAGAGATCGCAGTGGTGGGGGTTCCAGAGGGCACTTGGACAGGGGGTCCGACAATTGCTTCCACATTCATTGTTTGTTTGCTAATTCAGACGATAGTCTCACGCCCAACCCCGTGCCAGGATTGAAGGCGGAGAACCCAGTCCTGCCCTCAAAACTGCAAACTCGAGCAGGCAGGAGAGGCCGTGGCCGGACCTTGCTGACGCAGGAGCAGAGTGCGGCCCTGGAGTCACGTGGGGGAGGCCGGTCACTCTCGTCCCCTCTCCTTGGAGAAAGCAGGTCAGGGGAGCAGCCTCGCTGTCAGTCTGCTGTTACCTCGCTCTGCAGGCTCTCTGAAGGCCTCCTGGTCACCCTGCCAGTGAAGGAGGGATCCCGACCCAAAGCAGACGCACGGCGCTAACAGCAGACAGAGGAGACGGACGGCAGCTTCCAGCGGCCACACGCATCACAGGCCAGCAGGAAGACCTGGCCACGCGGGGCTCCTGGGGCGGACCACGGGAACAGCCAGCCAGCACGGGGTGAAGCCTGTGAGGCTGAGGGCTGGGCGGGGGCGGCTGTCCAGCCACGGGGCTAGCATGTGGGGGCCTCCCTGCCGGGCGGTGGGCACACATGTGTGCCAAGAGCAGGGAAGCCCAGAGCTGGGCCGCTGCGACCCAGAGATGACAAGACAGCACAGGAGTCTTTAGGTCTCCTGTCATCGGGGCTTTTCGGCTAATCCCTGGAGGGTCAGCTGCCCTGGAGCTGTGGTGACAGCCTCGCCCGCCAGCCCGGTCGGGAAGGGGTCATGGGTGATGATCCCAACACAGGAGGGCCGGGAGGAACGTTTTCCCTCCCAGACACCTCCAGAGGCCACCCTGGGCCTGCCCAGGACACTGTTTTGCTCCAACGTTAAGAATCCCCCCCTGATGGGACGTTTGGTTTTCTGGCATTGCCCTGTGTTTAACCCTCTGGACTGGGTGGCTGCATGCATTTCTCTAGAATCCCTCTGTCCCCTACTGGCCGCCGTCCACCCTGTGTCAAATCAACTCCCTGGGTCCCAGCTCAGGCAGCCCCCATCCTCCCCAGCCCAGGGCTGGTGCTGCCTTCTTGCCCCACCCCTGCCTGGGCTTGTGGGCAGCTGTCCAGTGGAGTCCCTGCTCACCCCCCTCAGCTGGGGTCCCCAGGCTCCCCCCCCGCACAGCCCGTCCTGAGTTTGTTCCCTGCCCGGTGTGGCCAAGGGAACAGGGACCTGAGGACCCATCCTGCTTGGGCACATTTGTCTTTAGTGACAGTAAGATTCCTTCCTGCACAAGCCCGCACCACTGTGTGCCCTGTCTACCCCAGGCTGGAGCTCGAGGGCCTTTTCCATGGGAGCCCTGACACCCCCCCCCCCCAACCCTGGCTGGCTCTACTCTCTCTAACATTCCGAGGATGCCTTCCTGGGCGGGAATTCCTGACCCACAGAGATGGTCTTGATGACCAAACACGGGCCCTTCTCCACAGAGGTGGGGAACGCTCGTTGCCAATGTGTTTAGAAGAACAGGATTTGTCTTGGGGACAAAAGTTCAAGGGTGTTTATTCATTTGACTGGTATGTATTAACCACCATATGCCATGCACTGTCCTAAGTTCTGGGAAAATAAAAGTTTAAAAAGAGAGAGAGAGAGAGAGAGAGGCGCCTGGGAGGCTCAGTCGGTTAAGCATCTGACTTCAGCTCAAGCCATGATCTCACAGTTCGTGGGTTCGAGCCCCGCGTCGGGCTCTGCGCTGACAGCTGAGAGCCTGGAGCCTGCTTCGGATTCTGTGTCCCCTGCTCTCTCTCTGCCCCTCCCCAACTCGTGCTCTGTCTCTCTCTGTCTCTCAAAAATGAATAAACATTAAATAAGCAATAAATAAATAAAGAAACAAACAAATAAATAAATAAAAAGAGAGAGAAAGAAAAACCTTTGCCCTCATGGAGCTTACATTCTGTCAGGGAGGCAGACAATAATAGAATAAATAACTAAAATATACCATCTGTTTTAAAAGTGCTTCTATAAAGGAAAGTAAAAATCAGGGGTGAGGAGCTGAGGTCGGGGAAGTTGAGATTCAAAATGTGTCTATCAGGGAAGGCTTCCCAGTAAAGGGGGCTTCCGAGCAAAACCTGAAGAGGGTAAGGGGACAGTCCTGTGGGAAGACAGTTCCAAGTGGAAGGGAGTGTATGTGCAAAGGTCCTGAGGCAGGGCCAAAGGGCCAGCAGGGAAGCCTTCTTGGTGAGCAGAGGACAGAGGGTGGGGACGAGGCCCCCTTCCCACAGCAGGGTGGCATCAGAAGCCTTCGGTTTTCATTCCAGGTGAAATGGAAACCCCCCAAGGGGCCAATGGAGGAAACACAGGAGCAGATTCAAACTTCTGAACGTCCCGCCTACTGCCGATGTCCCGGTGGAAGTGTGCCATCCATCAGGAGCTGCCCTGGGTCCGGGCCCTGCAACCCCAGCTCCACCCTGACCAGCTAGCCCTGCACGCTTTGCCGGGGGCGGGGAGACTGCCTTTTCTGCCTTCTGGTGGCCCTTTTGTAGCTGTTTCCTGGGCTCTGTCTCCTCGTGGAACGAAGTAACGCCTGAAGCAGCCTGTGTCTAGAGCGCGGCCCCTCTTATGCCCTGGCCGCCGAAGGACAGGAGAGTCTCACTAAGCCTCACGTTGGCTCATCATCTGTTCTGCAAGTAGGTTTTTGGGGGTGTGGTGCCCCAACCATCGAAGGCCATCATTTCCAGGAGACTCCTCAGAGGAGATCAGAGGGGAGCCAGGCGGTCCCCTGTGGCAGGGGGTGGGGTGCAGGGGGGCCAGTTCTGAAGGGCTCTGGAATCCCCGGGGCCAAAACCAGGGTTTCCATCTGACAACAACCGCGCCGGGCACGCACGCGGAAGCGGAACCTCGGCCAGCTCAGCCCCAGCATAGCCTGCGGTTTTCGTCATTCCCATCCTGCAGGTGAGGACAACGGGGCACCAGAGAGGCTGACGTGATTCACCACGTGTGCGCTTACGGCCACCACGTCCAGGAGCTGCGTCTCTCCCCCAGGGCCCACGCTGCCCCCGCCCCAGCTCCCGTCCATCAGTACCACATTTCTCTTTGCACATTTCCTGGGGGAAGAATCCTAATTTGGCTTTGGAAGTACTATTAATACCGACTTTACACTTTTCTTTGTCCATTTGGAGCCATTTGTTTTTTCTTTTCCGGGTCTCAAACAATTCTGCAGGCCTGTGATGAGCCGGCTGGCCCGGCCACACCCACACCCGCTGCCCCCCGCGCCCACAGCCTTATCGTCGCTCCTGCAGGCCAGCTGACTCCGGGTTGGCTCTGCACAGCAGAACTTCCTGGCGTCTGTCCCTGCCCTCGGGAACATTCTGCCCTTCCTGGGAACATGCCTTTGAGCTTGCCGAAGTCTGGTTTCCCTCCTACGCATCCTGAGAGCTGCTTGCAAGAGACGATGGACCAGCTTCACCTGCCCCCTCACTCCCCGGGCCTCAGCGCCTTCCCTGCACCCAGGTCGCCCGCGAGCATCGATTTCACACAGATGAACAGCTCCTTCCCATGGGAGTTCAAGATAACTCCTGCCGCTCAGTCATCTTTAAAATTGTTCCTTAACTGTCCCTGTCCCGAGTTTCATTTTTCCTCGGCGTTCAATTAAATTAAGCTGCTAGCGGCCGCACATTTTAATTTTCCTGTTTCACACCGGATAATAAATAGTGATCGGGGAACAGGATGGCCTCTTCCCTTGGCCTTCTCTCCTCCCCCTCACCTCTCGTTTCTCTACATCTCATTCCCTGAGTGCGTCTGAGTGTCTTGAGGGCCTCGGACCCCTTGATGAGGCCGGCAGGGCCTTGACTGCACGCCTGCATTATTCCCGGGCTCGGTCCTGGGCTGGCAGAAGGAGGTGGGATGTCAAAGGCAGCCGAGCTTGTCTTGGAGAGTGAAAGCTGCAGGCAGACTCCCACATCTCTGGCTCCTGAGATCTGCCCGTCTCCGGCTGTCAGCGGCCAGAGGATGGTCATGAGGCGGCAGCTCTGGGACCCCAGCTGCTGGGAGCCCGCGGTCTTTTCAGGCCAGCTCAGACCCCGCACTTGGTGAGTGCGGCGGGGCCCAGACATGAGGCTCCCCGCCTGTGCAAGCTGGGGTGACCCCCAGGCTCCAGCCTCGGAGACCCGCCCTCGGCAGGTGCCAGGGGCTGTGCTTTTCTCAGGGGGAGTTTTCAGGGGGAGCCCCGTGGTTTGATGGAAAAGTAACACTCATGAAAAGAAGACGTCATTTAAGACGTTTTTCTCCAGGTCAGGTTTTGCTTTAAATCCTTACCTATCATATCTTAATCTTCTCCGAGTTTTGAAACGTAGGCATTCCTGTCACCTGTTTAAAGAAGAGAAAACTGATGATGTTCTGAGGAGCCCGGTAATGTCCCCAGGAGGTTGTGGCACCAGAACTTCAAGCCTTATCCTTTTTTTTTTTTTTTTTTCTTTTTCTGTCAAACCATCTGTCCCTGGTTTTCTTCTCCAAGGAGGCCTCATTGATATTTCCAGGGTAACTGTTCCAGAAGCATTACAGTTTGGCCAGCCCTTTTATGGATTTGTCTCTCAGGGGTGACTCATTGTCATCAGTAGGTTTAGGGCACTAGTTTGAGGAAATCCCGAGAGGGCAAATTCTGGAGTCTGGCTATTTGGATTTAATTCCTGTCCCGCATCTTATTAGCTATGGGTTCTTTGCCAAGTCCTGGTTATTTCATCTTTAAGATAGGTTCAGCTAGGGACGCCTCAACAGCTCAGTCGGTTAAGCGTCCGACTCTTGATTTCTGCTCAAGTCATGATCTCATGGTTCGTGAGATTGAGCCCTGCATCAGGCTCTGCACCAACAGCACAGAGCCTGCTTGGGATTCTCTCTGCCTCTCTGTCTGGCGCTCTCTCCCAAAATAAATAACATTTAAAAAAATTTAAAAATATAAAATAAGGTCAGCTGCTCTAACAAGAAGATCCAAACCCGTAATGATTTCAACAGGACAAATGTTCCCTTTTTTCTCATACAACTGTTGGCAGGTAGGTAGCTCTGTTCTAAGGGCTCATTTGGAGACCGGGGTTCTTCTTCACACTTCTCAATAATCCCCAGTCAGTCAGAAGCACAGGTGATGCAACACATGCTGAATGTCCTACAGTTTGGTTCTGTTCTGCACTCCCTGGAGATAGCACCAGACCCCATGGGTGACGGCCTCAGTCCCAGGAGACTGTCCCCCACTTCACATGCCAATTGCATGTCCAGAGTGTCACCTGTGCCTCTGACCCACTGTCTATAAATCAGAGGCCCCATGACCCCTTCCTCAAGGGTTAATGTTCTACAGTGCCTCAAATAACTCAGAGAAACATTTACTTACATTTATTAGTTTATTACAGAGAATATTATAAAGGATACAGATGAACAGCCAAATGGCAAACTATTTGGGGCAGAGGTCCAAAAGGGTCCCCAAAGCAGGAGCTTCTGTCCTCGGGGAACTAAGATGTGCCACCCTCCCGGCACGCAGATGTGTTTATCAGCCTGGAAGCTCTCCAAACCTCAACACTTTGGGTTTTTTATGGAGGCCTCATGACATAGGCATGATTGATTCAATTGTTGGCCACTGATGTTCAGTTCAACCTGTAGCCCCTCTCCCCTCCCAGGAGGGCAGGGGTAGGAAGGAAAGTTTCAACTTCCCACTCATGGTTGGTTCCCTTAGCATCTTTTGGTAACCTAGGAACTTTTCCAAAAGCCACCTCATTAACATAACAAAAGACACCTTTATCATTCATCACTTAGGAAATTCCTGGGGTTTTAAGAGCTCTGTGCCAGGAACTGGGATGAAGACCAAGTATATGTTTCTTATTATAAATCACAATACCACAGCAGAGTTCTACTGCTAAAAGAAAAAGGAGGAAATAGATACTGGGATATAATTAGCAATTTGCCAAAGGTGATGGTCCTGGACCCCATAGGTTTTCTGAGAAGATTAAATGAGACACACATATATAAAGCTTTGAGTATAAATAGGTGGCATTTGCTAAAACCTCCTGAAATGGTTTTATTAATATCACCACTATTGTCACCATCATCATCATCATTATCACCATCATCACCACCATCATCACCCTCACCACCATCATCATCACCATCACCATCATCACCATCATCGTCATTGCCATCATCATTATCTTATTCATCAGCTCAAGCCAGCAAGAAGAATAATTGGGCTTATATTAACATTCTTGTTTTCTAGTCACAGGTATATTTTTCTAATCATTTCTGCCTCCATTCACTTCCAGAATTCAAATGCAAACAGAAGCCTAATTTATCACTACATCAGGTTCAGTAAATGCTAGTTTGATACAGTAATTCACACAGGTTTTACAAATGGTTTTGATCATAAGAATTCACAGTAAGCCTTGTAAATATGTGCGCAGCTTTAAAATGGCATGTCTCTGACCCAGCAACTTTGCTTTTGAGATTTTACATGAAGGAAATAACCACAGAGAAGCAAAAAGATTTATCTACTGGGATGTTTCTCGCAGCAATATTTATAACAGTTGAAAAATTGGAAACAACCTGAATGTTGAAGAATAGAGGCTTGGTAAAATAAATTATACTATATCTATATAATAAAATGCTATACAGCTTTAAAAATTATACTGTTGAAGAATATTCAAATATATGGAAAAATGTTCATGATATATATTTGTTAAATAAAAAAGCAAATTTGAAAACAGTGTGAGAAAAATTATAATCTTGGTTTGTGGAGGAAAAGCATCTATCAGGGAAGAATGCAGACTGTGGAAGTGGAAAGATTTGAATCCTGGTTCTTCCATGTTCCTTGGGCAAGACACTTAACTTTTGTGCCTCACTTCCCTCTTTTGCAAAATGTGAATTATAATAATACTCTCCTTAGAGGGGGCCCAGGCAAAACCCCCTCCCCTTCCTTCAACACAGCATACCTGGCAGATGGTTCTTCAATCTCTATTTGGATACCTCTGATGAATGGGTCCCTCAACACCTCCCATACTGGCCATAAGTGGAAGAACTCTAACCACAAACTACTCATTGAATGGATGGAACCCACCTTGAAACTTACATTGTCCAGGCTGGGACTTGTGTTTTCATTGTTACGACTTCATTGTTATGACTAATAAAAGGGCAGTGGGCATTTGATGCATACATGCAGTTGTTGTGAGGCTTAGGTTTCTTACCTGGATTCCCAGAAAATCCATGTGAATTGTCTTGGGGCCATCTGTAGACTAGCCCAGTAGTCTTGGTTAGGGAAAGGGAGCTGAACAGAACCACTAAAGCAGGGTGCAAATGGTATAACTTATGGAGACATCTCTGATATCCAGTCAGAGATCAAGAAATACTCAGAAAATCAGTCTCACCTCTGCCACTAAAGAATCAGTTGACCTTGGGCACATCACTGTTCTTAAAGTTTCAGCTTCCTTGACTGACAAAGAGAGATGGAGAGAAGTAGGGTTTCAGGCATCCTTTTAAGGGAGGGTACCCCTTTGTTGAAATGTCATACAGTGCAGCAGGCCATTGTGTCAAATAAATGAGGAAAGATGTTATTGGCAAGATAAGGGAGTAAGGGGATCCAGGACATCCCTGCTCCTCCTCCTTATGTGTGCCCAGAGACGGTAGTGTCTCTGTGGGACCCAGCTGCAACTTTGTCTTCATATTTATGCAAACATAAAATTAACACCCGTAGCACTCTGCACAACAGCCACAGGTGGGAAGAACCCAAACCCCATTGATGGGCAAGTGGACCAACAGGTTGAAACATGGGTGTCCGTACCGTGGAATATTGCTCAGTCATAAAAGAAATTCAACACTGACATACCCTACAATGTGACAAGCCTGAAAACATTATGCTAAATGAAAGCAGCCGGTCACAAAGGGCCATGTGTGTATATAACACATCCAGAATAGGTCAGGTCTGTCCTTAGAGACAGAGACAAGATTGGTGATTGCCAGAGACTGGGGGGAGAGGAAGGCTGGGGGTGATCGCTAATGGGTATGAGTTTCCTTTTGGGGTGATAAGAATGTTTTGGAAAGTAGATAGTGGGTGGACAGCATTGTGAATTCACTGAATGTCATGGTTTTATTTAAATGTGGAATTGTTCACTTTAAAATGATTAATTTTATGCTATGTGAATTTTAGCTCACCAAAAAAGCCCAAAACATTTACACGCAGAAGGGGAATAATGTTCACCTAACCCACACATAGCAATCACAGAGCATTTCATATTTTAAAATACTTGTTTCAGTCCCCTCTCCCCCCATCTGTAGGGCAAACGTTGCCCTCTTTCTGGAGTTGATCTGCCAGGAGTAGGACCCGGGTTGGTAGGCTCCTATCTGCCTTCCACCAGACAGCTGTCCATCCTCTCACTCTGGAGCATGATCCTTGCTGATGCCAGTGGTTGTTCCTGGCTTTGTGGAGGGACAGTGGCATCTGGTCGTGGCCCAGGTAGGCTGCTTATGGTGTCAGGGGTCAAATGCACAGCACCAGGCTCTCACTAATTGATAACAAGGTGCCCAGAGCTCTAAATGCACTTCACCCATTTGGCTATAACCCAGGCTGGTGGGTGGTGCCACAATGGTGTGGAGGGTTGGAAACTGGCCCCATTCTTTCAACAGGTAACTATTGAATGCCCATTACGGATTCCTGTCCAGACCCCATGCTGGGTGCTGGGACTTCAGTGGTGAACGGGACTTATCTGGCGCCCCAGAGCAGAGAGCTCACAGCCTAATACCAGAGGCAGGCTTCCTAATGAGGCCATTATAATGTAACATCTGGAACAGTGCACACTGTGGGGCTCCACAAGATCAGTGGGAGGGATCTCAGAGGGTGACCCTCCAAACTTCTTAAAGGAGCAGGAGTTTTCATCCACATCATCCACACCCAAACAGGTGGGGAAGAGAAGGTTCAGGAAACCCACCCCCAGCCCCAACCTCTGTGCAGGTGAAGTTCCTGAGCAGCGAGAGTGTCCCCTGCCACCCTGCCATGTGAGGGTTAATGTACTAAGTAGGGTGTGGGGCAGGACAATAACACATTGGGTTTGACTTTGGGATATGTGCCCCCTTACCTGGGAGACTAGATTTTGGTGGGGGAGGGGAGGGGAGACCCATTGGGTCAAGGAGACCTGGCCTAGGTGTTCAGGTGAAAGTTGCCATCAGGCTCCTGGGTGATGATGAAGACAGAGAGCTAGGAGAGAGAGGGATGGGGTCAAGAGGGATATGAGGAAGGGAGGGTTCAGCAGGGGCTGATGTTGAAGGCTTGGTTGGGGAGGGCAGGGAAGGAGGCACGGACAGAATATCAGGACTGGGCAGTGATGGACAAGGGACCTTTACTGAGATCAGGACATAGAAAGGGTCAGATTTGGAAGGATGGCAGATGATACTGAGTGTAAGGTACTTGAGGGCACCCAGGTGGAACTTTCTGCAGGTCAATAGAGTCCCTATCTGAAGCTTGGGATATCAGACAGTACAGACATCCAAATCTGTGGGCAGTGAGACTGAAACCAGACAACAACCAGACCATGGATGAACACAGAACTCTGGCCCACAGCCCTCAGCAACAAGTCCAAGAAAGAAGTCCACTGAAACCTCAGCAATCAGCCCCAAATGGCCAGGATGTGGTCAGGAACTGCCAGCTTCCCTAACAATTGCTCCCTCTCCCAACTCAGGGCCAACCACAGAAAGCCACATGCACTCACCTAACTAATCACAGGGGACACTCATCCTCTGTAGTTGGCCACCTCCAGCTTTTCCAGGCCCACAACCTCCCTGCTCCCCCATGAAGCTCTCCTCCTCCCCTGCCTGGCTTTGAGTCTCTGACAAATACAGGCAGGTGACAGTGGCTGACCCTTTTGTTATAGAAGACCCTGAGTAAACCCTTTTCACTTGTTCTCATCTCCTCAAGAGTACAGCATCCACAGCAAACAACAGTGGTCAGTTGTGTAACTGAAGGCTAGAAGTGGACAGGTTACTGGGGGCATGTGTCCTGTGAGAAGAGCAAAGCCCAGAGGCCCAAATCGTAAGGAACCCTGGCATTTACCAAGTGGGTAAGGACAGAAGGAGGACTGGTAAGAGGTCCAGAGGGAGCCCTGTGAGTGTGCACTCACATGTGTGCAGAGAACTCAGGCTTACCCAGCCTGGGAGGGCAGAAGCTGTAAAGCCAGCCTGCTGCCCCAGCCCAGCCCAAGGGCTCCAGACACCTCGTTGGCCTCATCATGACACCTTGGCAGGCTGCAGAGATTAGCGTGGCCTCCAGCCCTTCACTGACCTGGGGGAAGTCCCCAATCCCTGCCTATGCCCATTCCCAAATCCTCACACCTTTTTCTTCTACTCATTGATGGGCCTGAATTCAATTAGTAATCATGTTGCCAGCATGTGCTCTGTGCACAGACCCCCTTTTAGACAAGTTCTGAGGGTACCAAAAGGCATGCAAACAGAAGACAAGAAGGCCAAGTCTTTCCTTTGAGGTGTTCACAGCCTCATCACCGGCAAAGGCTCAGTCCTGATCATGGACAGCACCACGGACAGCGCTGAATCAAGAAAACAGACCTAAGGAAAGCCCAGTTTATGATTTTTAAGCCCATTCCAGGCAGTCAGGTGTTGAGAACTAATGCCACCTAGCTTTGCAAGGACCAACTAATGGCTCCCTAAATGAACTTTGGTCCCAGTGAGACTTGGGTTAACTGTTATCTGGATGCAAAGATCCGAAGAGACTGTGGAGGGAGACCACCCACAAAGTGGCCCATGCACTTCAACTTCTCAGAGTTTATGAAGGCCTACTGTGTGCCAGTCCTCGGGGCTACAGGGATCTACACAGCACAGCTCTTCCTCCAGTCTCCTCTGTCATAGGATTGGGGGGTGGGGGTGATGGAATCAGGATGAGCTTGGCATAGCGCCTGGTGCAGAGTAGGTCTCTTGCTTAGCGCTTTTATGTAGATATTCCTATTCCATCCTTATAACAACTTATGAGGTGGGTGCATTCTGTCACAATGTACAAAACAGGAAACTGAGACAGAGAGGTTGAGTAGCTGGCATAGGTCATGCTCTCAGTCCATTCCGGCTGCTGTAACAAAAATACTGCAGACTGAATGGCTTAAACCAACAAACACTTCTTTCTCTGGAGACTAGAAGTCCTAGATCAAGTCTCCAGTAGATCTGGTGTCTGGTGAGAGCCCCTGTCTGGGTTCATGAACAACTGTCTTGTCACTGCATCCTCAAGTGGTAGGAGAGGAAGGAAGCCCTCTGGGGTCCCTGGGACAAGGGCACACACTCATGACCTAATCACCTCCCACAGGTGCCAAATTGGGGGGGTCAGGATTTCAACATGTGAATTCAGAAGGACACATTCAGTCTACAGCAGTCTTGCTTCCAGGAAGTATATTTAAGTCCAGGCACTACATCCCATAGTTGGCCCACAACCTGTAGATCCCACTGTACTCTGGGGCCAGTTGACCTCTCAGTGGGGCCAGCCTTCTGGAGATAAAGTAATAACGCATTTTTAAAAAAATTTTCAGCTTTCTTGTGATATAGTTGACGTACACCATTGTGTAAGTTTAAGGCATACAATGTGTTTGATACACTTACATATTGCAAGGTGATAATCACCATGGTTTTAGCTAATGCCAACAATACGTCACACAATTACCATTTCTTTTCTGTGATGAGAACATTTAAGATCCATTCTTCTGGCAACTTTCAAGTACATGGTACAGTATTGTTAACTATAATCACTATGTTTTACATTAGATCCCCAGATCTTATTAATTTTATAATTGGAAGCTTGTACCCTTTGACCAACATCACCCCCATTTTCCCACCCCCACCCTCAGCCCCTGCTAACCAGGGCTCTACTCTCTGTCCCTTTGAGTTTGGCTTTTCTAGATTCCACGTGTAGGTAATATTATACAGCATGTGTCTTTCTCTGTCTGGCTTAGCTCACTTAGTATAATGCCCTTATGGTCCATCCTCATTGTTACAAATGGCAGGATTACCGTCTTTCTTGTGGCTGAATAATATTCCAGTGTGTGTGTGTGTGTGTGTGTGTGTGTGTGAGACGCCTTACTTATCCATTCATTCACTGATGGACACAGGTGGTTTCCATGTCTTGGCTATTGTGAATAATGACACGATAAACATGGGGGTGCAACTGTGTCTTTAAGATCCTGTTTTCATTTCCTCCAGATAAATACCTCAGAAGAGAGATTGCTGGATTCTATTTTCAAGTTTTTCAGGCACCTCCGGGCTGTTTTCCACAGTGGCTGCGACAGTCGTGAGCGTTCCCTTCTCTCTGCGTCCTCCCCGACACTTGTTATCTCCTGTCTTCTTGTGGTTCAACAGATGTGAGGCGATATTTCACCATGGTTTTGATTTGCATTTCCCTGATGATTAAGGATGTTGAGCACCTTTTCATGTATTTGTTGGCCATTTGTGTGTGTTCTTTGGGGAAAATGTCTATTCAGTTTTTGCTTTTAAGTTTATTTATTTATTTTGAGAGAGTGAGAGTGCGTGTGCACATGAGCCAGCAGGGGAGGGGCAGAGAGAGAGAGGGAGAGAATCCCGAGCAGGCTCGACACCATCAGCACGGAGACTGATGTGGGGCTGGAGCTCACGAACCTTGAGATCCTGACCTGAGACAAAATCACAAGTTGGACACTCAACCGACCGAGCCACACAGGCGCCCCTGTGTATTCAGTGGTTCTGGTCATTTTAATTGGATTATTTTTTACTGTTGAGCTGTTTGAGTTCTTTATATATATTGGATATTAAATCCTTATCAAACGTATGATTTGCGAATAATTTCTCATACATAGTTTTAAAATATCTATACAATCCATTTTAATTTTCCTTTCATAGGGAAAATTGACATCCACAGTTAAAGACGATAGATGAAGTGCCATAGCAGTCACGATTCCACGCCAAAGCTAGATGTTTTCCACCTTAAAAATAGTGAAATCAAATGAATTAAAAAAAATAAATTGACTAAGGCTTAATCAGGCAATTCATTTAAATGTCTCTGGAAATTGAATGTACAAAAAGCATGCAAATCCAATGGTAATCTCCACTCTTCATGAAACGCTATTGGGGAGCTTGCTTTCCGTGCAGACATAATCCCGGAGTGAACGGAGGGAGCAACTTTCTGGGGGATGAACTTTATTTTTCTTCATAAATTGATTTTTACCTCAAAAGACTCGGACTTCTTCACAAATAGTCCGTGTGCACTTAACGACGCGGCTTTATTTTTAGTCTGGCTTTCTTTCTCCTGTTTCCAAATCAAGAATTCTCTGTAGACCCACCAGTGAGTCCAGGCTGCTGGAGAAAGTTCTCCCCAACCCCAGCGGGTGAGGGGCATTGCAGAAATGGAAAATTACTGCAGACTCTACTCAGAGCCCAGAACTCCTGAAACCGAGCCCTCCAAGCTTTCACATTCACAGCCAGGCAATGCATTTCAAATGCAAATCCCGTCACAATCTTCAAGAGTAACTGAACATTTAACTCCAAAGCCATTTCACAATTAGTCCTGTGTCCCATGGGGAAATTCAGCCATTGGCAAATGCAGACTCACTGCGTGAACAAAGGGTCCCTGGAAACTTTCCTTTTATCTTCAGTTGGAACAAGGGGGCACTTAAGTGCAGTGAGCAGTTACCCATTTGGATGGAGCTGTGGGAGGCCTGCCCCCGCCCCCTCCCTGGGGCCCACCGAGGGCCAGCATTCCACTTCATTTCTGTGGCGCCAGCTTTTACAAAGCGGTTTATGGCCTCATCCCCTGTGATCGCCCCAGCAGGCTTCCTGGTAGACCGGGAGAGCAGTGTAAGCTGTGTTGGCACATGAGGAAACTGAGGCAGGGAGAGGCAGATAGTTTGCCTAGGCCACAGCGGACCATCAGTACCTATTGGAGGCAGGAAGTCCTAGGATGAAGGGGACTAGAATAGGCCACCTGAAAATATGCCACTTTGGAAAAAAAAAAAAAAAAAAAAAAAGTGTTTTGAGCTGAATGCAATGAAGAAACCACAGATGCAGGAGAAATGCTCTGCCCTCCCTCACCTGCCTCAAAGCAGGACATAAATTTCCCTTGGAAGGTGTCCTCCTCTCCTGTACCTGGAAGGGAAGGACAACCTTCGTCAGCAGAGATGAGATGACACCAAGAGGGGCGTGAACAGAGCTTGCTAATAGGACTTTGTCCTCCATTACTCCCGCGTGCCGACCCACAATGCACCGAACCCTTGCCTTTGCCCCGTCCCTTCTTCTCCACAATTTGTCACCCTCAGTTAAAACGGTATGTAAGCCTCCGGGTCTAACCGCCTCATTGGGTCCTAGCTGCTTTTCTAGGAGGCTCTTGTGTGCATACGTAATAAACCTTTCCCCCTGTTAATCTGTCTTATCAGTTTGATTCATGGGTCCCAGGCCTAAGCCAACCTAACAAGGTGGAGGAAAAGGGTTTTGTTGCCTACAAGCACCAGACCCTGGCACTATCAGCCAGCACCCAAATGCCTTGGGATCAGCTTCTCTGGGCTGGTATTATGTGAAGAGTGCATTCTGTGTTTCTAGAGGTTTGTACCGTCATCAATCTTTCTCTACAAAAGGGCAGATAATAAATATTTTTGGTTTGAAGGCCATCCAGGTCCCTGTCACCACAGTTCAACTCTGCCATTATGGTTTGAAAGCTGCTACAGAAAATACGTGAACAAACAAGTACAGCTGTGTTTCAATAAAACTTTATTCAAAAAGCAAGTAGTGGGCCAAATGATGGGCGTGGCCCATGGGCGATAGTTTGCCAGCCTCTCACCTGTAGGTTGACACAGTGCTCAGAGATGTGAGCGTTCAGTGGATCATAGCAAATTTTGAGAGAACGATATGATAAAACTAAGTGTTTCATCCCTGTGGATAACAAATTTTTTACAAGTTTTCCCTAAGGTACGCCCTTCCCAAAGATGCTAAGCTTGTATTCTACACGGGTTAATTGTCGTCTGCAAATGAGATGGCTTCAGAGGGACTGGCTCACCTTCATCCCGTATCTGACTCCCACAGGCCAGCCCTCACACTGTCTTACCTCTCTTTCCCTCTGGGCCTCCCATCGTTACATGTAAGGTGCCACGCATCTCAAATTGTCCAGGACAGCCTCAGGACAGGCCCGTGGTTCTTGGCAAGGGGACTACTAGCCCTCTATTCACTTTCAACAGACCTGATTGGGGTGATGAATTACATTCCCACCCTGTAACCGTGCAGTGAGGGGCCAGTCATTCATACACTGAGCACAGGTTCAGTGAAGGCCTCCTATGTGTCAGCGTGCTATCAGGCTCTGGGGGGGACAAAGATCAGTAAGATAAATGTGTACTGTATATACCTTGTCTGTATGTGTCTGTGTACCGTGTGTATACAATATTATATAAATACACATATACGCAATGTATCTACAATATTGTCTATAAATATATACAGATCTATGTACACAATGTATATGCAGTATTGTGTGTATACACACATAATGTATATTCCATATATATATACATGTATGTATATATGTGTGTGTGTATATATATATATATATATATGCACGACCCTTACATCATGTAGCCCTGGTGGCCTGGTGGGGAGGCAGGAGAAAACACAAGCACCGTGGCAGGGGAAATTCCAGTGCCATGGAAGTAAGCAAAGAAGGCTTCCTGGAGGAAAAGGAGTTAGTCAAGAAGAGAAGAATCCAGAGTGCAACCTTCTAGCAGCGGGGACGACAATGTTAAAGTTCCAGAGCTGAGAAAGTTCCAGTGTGAGGAAAGCACTGCCTATAGTCTGGTGCTGCTGGAAAGCATAGATTTTCAGTAAAATAAATAAATAAATATATAATAAGAAAATTGTGTGTGTGTGTGTGCGCGTGCACACACAAATACACACACATCCACTTCTCTAGCTCTAATGCTTCCTGTACACTATCCTGGATTCTTCTTTATTAATAATAGACCTCATCGTTTCCATGTAATTTGTTAGTAGTTTAATATCTAATTACAAACCTCTTAACTCTTCATCTGGTAGTGAATAAGGCTATAACTGAGCAGGCAGACAGTAGCCATTAATTTACTAACATGACCTCTACCAACGACCTCACAAAATGTAACAGGAGGAACCTAACACACTCCATCACCTTCGGTGGCGATCTGCTGTTTTATGTTACTTGAAGAGAGCTTGGGGTGTCACCGTCTTACACATCAGAAGGGTAAGAGGTGAGGCAGATTTGAATCCAAAGCTTTCTACTGTCTACAGCAATACTGTTCACAAGAGCCCCGAGGTGGGAACAGCCCAAATGTCCATCACCAATGAATGCACAAACGAAGTGTCTTACACTCACACAGTGAACTATTATTCAGCCATAAAAAGGAATGCAGTGATCCCAGCTACAACATGGAGGAAACATGTTTGAAAACATTATGCTGAGTGAAAAAAAAAAAAAACAAACTCAGACAGACAACAAAGCATATATTTTATGGTTCCATTTACATGAAATGTCCATAACTGGAAAATCCATAAGAAAACAAAGTAAGCTGGTGGGTTCTAGGGGACTGGGGAATGCTTGCTAATGGGTACACAGCTCCTTTTGGGCTGATGAGAATATTCCAAAATTAAATAGTGGTTATGCTGGCACAACTCCCTAACTTCACTAAAAGACACTGGATATGCTGAAGTTCACTTGACAATATGTGAATTGTATCTCAGTGAAGCTTTGATCTATATGTCGTGTTAAGTGTCTCAGACCGGATCCTGTGGAAGGTGATGCAGAGGAAATGTTTTAGGCAAGAAAAACTCACTCAGCTTTGCATTTCGTTCAGTCCCTCATGCACACACACATTCAACGTGTCACCAGCCTTCAGAGTACCTGCCACAGCGCCAGGCATGGTGATCCAGCAAAGAATGAGATGACCCTGCCTTTCTGGAGTTTGGAGGCTGGTGGGCGAGACAGACTTTAAATCACTGACTATCACACCCTTATCACAGATACATGCTATAACACTAACTACTACATATACAAATTACTATTAAGTAATTTGTGTTAGGCGCTCTGGGAAAGGTGCCGAGTGTGGTGCAAGTCTATATATAACAGGAGAAACTGGAATCATGTCAGTCTTGGGGAACATGTAGGGTTCTCCCGAGGAAAAGACACCCAGACGAGATCTAAGGAATGAACAAGCTTAACCAGGTGAAGGACCAGATACGGGAGGTGAGGCTAGAGCTAGAAGTGGAGGGAAGAGCAAACATGAGAAACTGGAGATGAGAAGGGTCCACAGACATCTAGAGGTTTGGAGGTCCTGGGAGGCAGAAGCAGAAAGAATGAGAAGGTTGACGGGGGGTGGGAGGCAAGAGACAGGGTCTCACTTGAAGACCTGGGACCTTATCTTAAGGGCAAAGGGGAAAAAAGGGAAAACCTTTGTACGTAGTCGTGTGTGTGTGTGTGTGTGTGCGGCAAGATCACTCTGGAGGACTTGGAATGCTGTCAAGATGGCAGACGAGATATCCCTTAGTTCATCTGCGTGACAGAGCACCACAACCAGCTGGCTTATAAAGCACAGACATTTGTTTCTTGCGGTTCTGGAGGCTGGAAGTCTACGCTTTGGTGTCTCCTGAAGGCCATCATCTCACTGTGTCCTCACACGGCAGAAGGGGTAAGGGAGCTCTTTGGGGTCTCTATGTATAAGGACACGAATCCCATTCACGAGCGTTCCACCTCCATGACCTAATCACTTCTCGGAGGCCACACCTCCAAGCAGAGGGACACAAACATCCAGACCTTAGTAAAAAAAAACCCAAGAATTAATCCCAGATATACTGGATAAAACATAACAAAATGTATTTTAAGTGCATCTCTAAGATTCTAAGAAAAGAAACACCCTTGGTTTCAGGCATCACAAGAGATTTGCAAGCCAGAGTGACAAGCCCCTAGCTAAGGCTGATGCTCCTGGATGAAGCAGGCAGGTGAGGGGGGCAGGTGAGGGGGACAGGTGAGGTGGACAGGTGAGGTGGGCAGGTGAGGGGGACAGGTGGACTTGGAAATACGAGCTTCAGCTTTAACACCAAGAAGTCAGCAGCAGATGAGGCTGAAAACCCATGCAAATTGGGGGAACTGGAAGGAAGACCCTAAATAAAAATCTGTTAATTGTTGCAACCTCGGAGATAGAAGGAACTCCCATGTGTATGAGGAGAGGTGAGGAAGTTCAGATGCCTCTGCGTGGATTCAGGATGAAAAAAAATCCGTATGAGCAAAAACTCACTTGGAGCTGTGTTCAGGTGTCAAGACTTATCAACATGGCCTTATGATGTCTTTACAACGTTTGAGATCAGCAAACCCAAACCCGCCCTGGAGGGACACTCCCTCCTCACCCGTCCAGAGCAACCTCAAAGGAAATAGAAAACCGCGGTAAAGACAAGTGTCTGATCAGTAACCCAGGACCCTTGGAGGCTCATTAACCTTCGTTAACATCACAGAGATGGATGACGGGACAGACACCCAGGGAGGAACCAGGGCCTGTGTCCCTCATCTCCTTGGCTGCTGTATCCAGCTGCCTCAGCCCTCCACTTGGGGGTCTGATGGGTCCTTCACACTGCTGACCTCCTGCCTCCCCAGCACATGCCTCTTCCAGTGCCCATTTCAGGAGGTAACAAGGCCACTTGTCCAGATGTCTGTGGTCATCCCTAACCCCCTCTTTCTCATACTTCACACCTGACCTCATTCATCATTAAGCAATAAAATAAAATATGTTTCCTACAAGTAGAAGAGAATTCTTTGATCTGCAAACCTTCTAAAATAATGTCCTTGCTTTTAAACTGTGAACTGTCATGCATTTTAGTATTGTGAGGTCATTTTGGTGAAAATACTAATGAAAGAGAATTGGATAGGGTAGGGTAGAGTAGAATGGGGTCGGGCAGGGTATGGTAGGGTGGGACAAGGTAGGGTAGGGTAGGATAAAGTAGGGTAGAGTAGGTTAGGGTACAGTAGGGTAGGGAAGGGTAAGGTAGGGTAGGATAGGGCAGAGCAGAAGAGAAGAGAATAGAAAATATCAGAATGAATCACATGTAGTCAGGGGAAGCAAGGTTTAGAGCAAGTGTATGTGTGTTTACACATGCATTTGGGTACTGGTCACAGAATTGAGTTGTGTGTGAATGTACACACATGTGCATACACAGTGAGTCACAAAAGGCACCGTGATTGAGTGTATTTATCAGAACTCAGAATATCAGTACTCAACATTGGGCTGGAGGTCCTGACCAGCACAGTAACACAAGAAAAAGAAACAAATGTGACAAGGATTGGAAAGGAAGAAACAAAACCCATCATTATTCATAGTGGTGACCAGCACACAGAAAGCTCTGGAGAACAGAGATCAACTCAGAGTATAAGTGAGAGACCTCTGTACAGCTTCTTGTTCTGAGGTTCATCCCTCAAAATTGGCAGTGTGCCTTTAGTCCAGTAACAAACAATAACTAGACATAATGCTTTTAAAGAAATATCATCGACAATGGGGAAAAAATTAGAAGGTATTGAGAATACATCCCGCAAAGGATGTGCAAGATGTTCACAAAGATAACTAACTTTTGTTGGTCGAGGACATGACAGCAACCCTAAATAAATAGAGAAGAAAGATAGAATGTCATAAAAATTGTCAATCCTCCACAAATTAATCTATAAAGTCAAGGCAATTTCAACAAAAACACAGGGTTTTTCAGAGAACCTAATGAACCTAGGGTGTAATTTCTAGGGAGGAGTCAAGAGTGGGAAAAGTCAAGAACATTCTCAGAAGGGAAAGAGGACAAGGTTGGGAATGGCTCTCTCTGGATGCACAGATCAACGTTCCCATCACTGTGAGACATGGTGCAGAGGACAGAACCCAGGAACAAGCCTGCCAGCTGCTGGGAAGCTGGCGCAGGGCAGAAGCACCCCCACCTTCCACCGGGTAGGAAGGGTCTTGTCACGATGCCAAGAGAGAAGATGATGTAATTCCAGCAACACACGACTGCTTCCCTTCAACCGTGGGGATCTTTGAGAAGACACAATAGCAGCACCTCTTTTCTCTCCTGGCTTCTGAACACAACAAGATAGAAAGCAAACTAGGGAGCCTAGCTTTTTAAAGTCTAGAATAGCACCTTTGTTATTGCTAAGGGCTATGATGCAGCATGTGCAGAACAAACAGTTCTGCTCCTGCAGCCAGGCGTGGACAGGCCTCCCATCCAGTTGCAGAGACCTCTGGACAGGACAGGCCTCCCTCTGGTTACAGATGGATATGCAGGGAAGAGCACAGAGTCTGCAGGAAATAACTCAGTAGATCCAGAAGGAAGTTGCTGAACCGGGCTGCTCCCCAGATTTGCCTATCAGGTACAGCCTACCCACCTCTCCCTGTGGCGGAGGACATCAAGGGTGGAAGAAGGTGGAGGGTCCCCACGTGGAGTTTTCTCCAGTGGGAAGAACTCATCGGTCTGGGGGGAAGAAGCGTTCCTTTGTGACATGTACACAAAAATGAATTTGAAGTGGATTAAACACCTGAGTATGAAAACCCAATAATGCAATTTCTAAAAACAAATAAACAAACATGAGAGAATATCTATATGACATCAATCAGTAAGGATTTTTTTAAACAAGATGCAAATGACAAACCATAAAGGAAGAGATTGATACATTTGGATGCATTCAAGAAAGAGATTTCTTAGAATACTGCCTTATAAAATAATCTTATAATCGATGCCATCATAAAAGTGGGAATATAAGCTATTTGTAACCCACTTACTTTAGTCTGCTCGTGCTACCATAGCAAAATAGCAGGGATTGGAGAACTTAAATAATTTATTTTCTTATGGTTCTGGGGGCTGGAAGTCTAAGATCAAGGGGCCTGCGTGGTCACTTTCTGGTGAAAGCCCCCTTCCTGGCTTGTAGATGGCTGCTTTCTTACTTAAGTCCTCACATGGCCTTTCCTTGGTGTGTGTGCATGCATGGAGGGAGGGAGGCAGGGAGGAAGGGAAGGAGGGAAGGAGAGAGAGAGAGAGGAAAGAAGGGAGAGAGACAGCTCGGTGTCAATGTGGGAGTTTCTTTTTGTTAGGACACTAACCTACCATCAGGCCCCATCCCTTAGACCTCACTTAACTTTAATTACTTCCTTAATGGCCCCATCTCCAAATATAGCCACACTGAATTTTAGGGTTTCAACATATGAATTTGGGAGGAACACATTTAGTCCGCTGTATAGACCAAGATTCGTATGTTCAAACCTAACTCTGGAAGTGATGGTGTTTGGAGTTGGCAGCTTTGGGGTGATTCAGTCAAGAGGGTAGAGCCCTCATGGATAGGATTAGTGCCCTCAGTAGAAGAGACCCTAGAGAACTCCCTTGCTCTTTTCACCAAGTGAGGACACAGAAGACAGTCGTCAAGAAGACCCCAAATCTGCTGGCACGTTGATCTTAGATTTCCAGCCTCCAGAACGGTGAGAAAAACATGTCTGTTGTTTATCAGTGTCCCCATCTATGGTGTTCTGTTACATCAGCCGGAGTGGACTCAGTCCACCACACTGCAGCCACCAAACAGCTCATATCAGACCAGTATAAACTTCTACAAATCAAGGAGATAAACCACCCAATGGAAAAGGGGTCACCTATGACCCAGCTATCCCACACCAGGAGTAAGATCTCAGAAGTCTGTCACTGAGAAGTTGTCTGTGGTAGTGGGATTTGGAAGAAAACTAGTTGTCCATCATGAGGGGAACAGATAGGTAAATGATGGTGGAAGTCCTCAGTTGCAGGCAATGTACCAGACATGCACACAGCAGTCAGAGGTCTTAAACACTGACATTCCAGCAGGGAGGGATAGGAAGAAACAAAAGGAAATTTATAGTGCATGATCAAACAACGATGTGCTCTTGGCAAAGATTCATGCATATTTAATGACAAATATCAAACTTACTCCGGCGGCTGGCTGTGAAGACGGAAAGAAGTTAAGTCATCACAGAGACATAATTGGAGGTAGAATCAGCAAGATCTGAAGGCCGGTCAGGTGTATGGGATATGGGAGATAAAGGAATCAAAGGTACTTCCCAGGTTTCTGAACGAGCCCCTGGGTGGGTTGTCATTTCCCAGCATGGAGCCCACTGGAAAAGGAGAAGGTGGTAGATGTCCTATGGGGATGAGAGGGAAGGACATGGTGAGGCATTGAGAAATCTGCTGCCTGGGAGTCATCCACATGGAAATTCAAATGGGCAGAGGGGTCTGGAGTAAGAGATCTGGCTGTGGGGGTGATAGGCTACTAAGTACATGGGATCATCCAGGGAGGAATGAGTCTCTCGTCAGAAGTTGGCACAGAGCACCCATGGGACAATGCTCACATCCAAAAGATATTTGACGACCAGCTTACTGATGAGAACCTATATGGGTCAAGCCCTGGGGCTCCTGTTCAATTCACGTCCCTCAACTCCCATGTTCCGGGCACATCCTCCTTGGAGTCAGCCCTCTGCCCACTGACTTTTCCCTCTGCTCCCCTGTCCCATGGGTTCCCCCACAGAGCCTGCTACAGGAATGTGGGGAGGACATTTAAAGTAAAAAGCTCTGTCTCTCAATGAGCTATGTCCAACGATGAGCAGTTATCTGATCTCTCTAAGCCTGTGGAAGGGAGATTACAGAATAAGGTTATTATAATAGTCTCCCAAGCCCAGTGAATTTAAGCAAAGCCTTCTGAAATCTGTTTATGCCCTTAGCCTGGGAAAGTGCTTTGTGGAATGCTAATAGGTGGGCTATTGTTATTTTTTTATTCCTGTGCTTTTGGATTTCTGACCTTTCTTTCCACTCATTTTTAAAAATTATTCTTCCCCCTCATTTCATACAGGTGACCGTACCTATATTTCTATAATTCTGTAGGTTTTCTAGCATCTGTCATCTTTGAAGGATCCCATAAATAGTCTGAGTCTTGGACAGAATTGAAGTGTTCTCCGGGGGACCCCTGAGGATCGTAAGCAGGTGTGTGGTTAGAGCTAACTGGGTCTGAGACGCTGTCCAGAACTGGGGGACACGCTACACTGTGTTTGGCATCTGCCTGGGTGACGCCTTGGGAAGGAAGCAGAGCATCCCACTGTGTGTTCTGCTTGGGACTAGTCCTTCAAGGACCAAGGTCTCGTGAAAATGCAGTGGTTGAGGTGGCCTCTGAGCTGGGATGGCTGATGGATTTGCCAGAGAGCCAATGAAGGTAAAGCTTTGGGTCCCTCCCGGCTGCCTCTTTCCACCCAAGTTCCTCTTCACACCCTTGACCCTGCCTCAGGTCTCGATGGGGGGACCATGGCTGGGAATCCATCAAGGGGATGCTGTGTTGGGGAGACCTGTACTTTGTTCTGGTGACCAGATCTCACAGAGCACTCACTTCCCCGTATTGTGTACTTGTTGCTGGAATATTAGTTTGCCACGACTGCTGTAACCAGTGCTTAAAATGCACAAAGCGATTTTCTCATAGTTCTAGAGGCTGGAGGCCCAACGTCCAGGTGTCCACAGGGCTGGGTCCTCCTGAGCCTCTCTCCTTGGTGTGTGGATGGCTGTCCTCTCCATGTCCTCATGCAGTCATCCCTCTGTGCTTGTCTGTGTCTTGATCTCCTCATCTTAGAAGGACACCAGTCTTACTGGATTAAAACCCACCCTAATTGATCTCATTTTACCTTAATCAGCTCTCCATATTAAATGATTTCAACATATGAATTGGGGGGGCATGACTCATCCCATAAAAGTGTCCCTATGGAGCAATGGCTCCCAGAATCCTCCAACAGCCCACTGGGCCAAGGCATCCCACAGTGAGTTGTCATATGGGGACACCAAGCCAGAGCTGGGTCAGGGGGTTACGTAACACAACTACATTATTGATCCAGTTTTGTGATGTTTGTTGCATTTATCAGCTTTTCAAATTTTATAATTTTTCATGATCAATTTTCTTATTCTAAATAGAGAGGGTATTGAAAATTGAACAAGTTTCAGGCTTTGGCAAACCCCTATCTGCCCCCACTGCTGTCTGTTACCCTGCCTTCAGCTGGCTCCCCCACCCCTGAGATGTTTTCAGGGTGAAGGTTTGCAGAGCAAAAATAAAACACATAACATTCCCATGAAAGCAATTTCCCCACAACCTGGCTCAGAGTAAATGCCTAGGAAATACTAGTGTCTTAGGTTGGTTACCCCAAGACAGGTCTTAGGAACTGATAGTTGACCTGCCAGGCAAACCAGGAAGCACAGGTGGGGAAATGGAGAGACAGGGAGGACAAGAGCCAAAGAAAGTGTGTGGTAATGCGTGGCTTCTATGTGGGGCTCAGTCCTGCAGAGGGGCCTCTGGGAAACCACAGGGACCTTGCCTGAGGACCATCCACCACTGCCATGAGCTGAGGGTTACTCCTGGGGGCATAATGACCCTTTGCTCCTGCTCTCTGGAAACTGTCCCTGGCTAGACGGAGGCCACAGGGTGGGGTCACAATAGCACCTGCTATGATTCAATCAGCTCCTTCATTCATGGCTCAGCTTCATACCCAGTTTGGGAGAGCAGATGGTGAGAAGTTTGGTGAGCTGACTTTCTTGACGTGGACCTCAGAGACCTCATGTCTCTTAGAAGCCCACTTCAGGTACAGGAATTCTATTTAGGAACTGGTTTATATCAAGGGTCAGCAACTTTTTCTGCAAAGGACAAGATGGTAAACATTTTAGACCTTGTAGGCCAAGTGGTCTCTGTGACAATTAGCTCACCATTGTAGCATGAATGCAGCCACAGATGGTCCATAAATGAATGAACATGGCTGTGTTTAAATAAACCTTTATTTACACAAGCAGGGAGGGGGCTGGATTTGCTCTGGTTTATGTATTTATCACATACTCCCTTGCAAGTTGGCAAGTGCCAAACATTTATCTGTTCTGCACCTTGCATTTCCCTCATTTTAGATTTCTTAGACTTTAAGCAATGCTATCCACGATTTGGAGAATAACCCACTCATGTTTGTTTATTTCAGAGCCTACCCAGAAACACTAGACTTATCTTACGGTGCCTTTTCTTAAGACAGGACAAATCCATTTTGAAGGATTTGTACATGAGACTCTTCACCAGCTTCTGTGGATGCTCTGTGCCCATCACGGCCCCTCATGTCCATGTTCTTATTCTCTCTGGGTCTTTTTTAAAAAATTCTTTAATGTTTATTCATTTTTGAAAGAGAGAGAAAAGATGTGTGGGGTAGGACAGAGAGAGGGAGACACAGAATCCAAAGCAGGCTCCAAGCCCCAACCTGTCTACACAGATCTTAACACAGGGCTTGAACCCACAGACCTCGAGATCATGACCTGACCCGAAGTCAGAAGCATAATGGACTGAGCCACCCAGGCGCCCCTTTCTCTGGGTCTTAACAGGGGATAAGCACAAGGAGAAGCCAGCTGGCTGTGCTTACGTCACAACGTTGTTCTCAGGATAAAGCATCCAGGTCTCCCTGCCCTCTTTCCAACATCCCACAGATTCTTCACGACAGAATGCAAGATTGATACTGTGGGTGCAGGGGGTCAATGCTCCCTGCCTCGTTAAGGACGGGGACACAACGGCAGTGACATCATTGTTCTTCCTGCTCAGTCTTCCAACCCAACCTGCCCTTCTCCAAAGCTGGGGACACAGCCAGTCTGAAGGTGCTTTGATTTTTTTTTAATGTTTATTTATTTTTGAGACAGAGAGAGACAAAGCATGAACGGGGGAGGGTCAGAGAGAGGGAGACACAGAATCTGAAACAGGCTCCAGGCTGTGAGCTGTCAGCACCGAGCCCGACGCGGGGCTCGAACTCACGGACCGCGAGATCATGACCTGAGCCGAAGTCGGCTGCCCAACCGACTGAGCCACCCAGGCGCCCCTGGAGGTGCTTTGAGTGTTTGAAGAATGACCTCCCTCTGAGCCAGAAGGGAAAAAGTCACCAGGGGAGTGGCAGTGTTGATGGATTACAAATTTTAGATAGGTCAGACTTCATCTGTTCTGAATTATTGGGGTTTCTTCCATGATTTCTTACCCTGGCTAAAGACAGAAAACACTTGCCTTTTGCTGGAATAAAGACTTCCCCATAAATTTGGAAGATGCCAACTGTCTGGTCAGATCTCATCAGGACTGGGGGGCACCATGGTGGCAGGCGGGTGGCTACCTCTCTGCTGGCTGTCCTGATGTCATGGAGACCCGCCCTATGGCAGGCTTACAGCAGGAAAATGTGAAAAGCCCTTAGGAGAGGTGGCAGGAGATAACATCGTGCCCCAACATTTCACAGTGTTACCAGGATACCTCACGCCCCTGTACTCATGCCACTGGGATGCCAGCAAGCTGAGAAGCCCTCAAAATGTTCTGCGTTGAGGCCAGCAGGTTTGAACACTTTTCCTGGCAGAGCCCCAGGGTGGATTGCAGGATTTCCCACAAGCCTGTTCTGCAACCACTCAGTGAACCAAGGGTTCCACGATCGAAGGAGAAAGAAACACTGCACTCTCCCCACCTACTGCTGTAGCAATCTGCACGGACTGCCACCCAGAACTCAAGCTCCGCGGCATCTGCTGCCCACGTGTCCACAGGTCAGGCCGAGTTTGGCCAGTCCGGCCTG